>NC_048302.1:75772899-75922280 GCF_013100865.1 Trachemys scripta elegans
AACAAATTTATTAGAGCAGAAGCTTTCGTGGACTACAGCCCACTTCTTCGGATGCATATAGATAAGTGGGCTGTAGTCCACGAAAGCTTATGCTCTAATAAATTTGTTAGTCTAAAAAAGATTTTAAACACAGAGTATTTCCCTCTAGGCAAAACTTTAAAGTTACAAAAACAGGGATAAACCTCCCTCTTAGCACAGGGAAAATTTACAAGCTAAAACAAAAGATACTCTAATGCCTTTCCTTGCTATTACTTACTATTTTTGTAATATTAGATGTATTATTTTAGTAGAAGCTGGATTACTTGCTTGGTTTCTCCCTTTGTCTCCCGAGAGATCACCCACAGAGCACAAAACAAAGCCTCCTCTCCTGTCCCCCCCGCAAATTTGAAAGTATCTTCTTTCCCCATTGGTCCTTCAGGTCAGGTGCCAACCAGGTTATTTGAGCTTCTTAACCATTTACAGTTAAAGAGGGATTTTATGTTACCCTTAGCTGTATGTTTATGACAAGGGTGCAGAAGGATGGGACCTTAGTCTGCAAGGGCTACAAGGTCTGACCTTGGCCCACAAAATCCTGAAGGTTTCACACTATCCCATGAGCCCAAGGCCCATCACCAAAATTCCAGGTCTTTTACCTCTGGGAATTGTTCATTTTATTCTCTTAACCACACTGGAAACCAGCTGCAATTTGTAAGGAACAACTCCACCCCAGTACCTCAATTAGGTATTAAGTGCATTCCAACTTATCCCACTTCAGCTTGAAGGTGCGGTGAGGCCTCCTCAGCTGGCCAATGGGTTCCAGGGCTACCTATTGTCCCTTGGTGAGTGTTTCCCTCCCTTGCTGCTGGGACTGTCTCCCTTTCACGACAGTTCCCATCAAGTTCCACCACCCATTGAGGCAGATGGGTGGCATTTCTGCTGGCATACTTTGATTTACTTTAGCATCGTCCTTTGAAGATGCCATCCTCCGAGCATGAAAAACATTTTGCTCATTGGATCCTGGGTGGAAGAAAGGGAGCACTGACGATAAGGAGGGGGGTGGCAAATCCAGTCTTTGCTTAGAGCGGCAGTTCTCCTAGGACTAGTATATTGCAAATCTACGTAAAGATTGGATTTGCCTTTTCTTGACTTCCTCCTCCCTTTCTCTCACCAACCCGCCCAGTTTGGCAGCCTCAACAGTGCTCTATCTCTGTTTTCCTCCAGATTGAACTATATTTCTAGACACAACTTCTTTGCTGTTAAACTGCTATTTTTCTGCTATATGCAGTTATTATATCATTAGTCTTAAATCAAGTTTTGAAAATTATATAAACTTTCCCCAAAGCAATTAAATTGGAATTCCCAAACACATCCCAGAATCCTCTGCATCTCTTCAACTGAGATGTTATTGTAGCTGACACAAAAAATCCAGACTTTATTTGAGACCCAAAAGTACTTGCGTAAATAACTGAGCAGAAAGGGAGGAGACCATATCCATGCAGTAGAGTAGAGGAGTAACTTAAGTGACCACATTGTTCCTCTACTTTCTGTATTCTGGGTGATTACCCCTTATGTATGGTGCTCTATCAAGCCATATATTCCAGCTATGCCTAAATTGCCTTTACAGCTATTGAAAGAGTTTTTTATAATCTAAAAACATGAAAAGTATAAAATAAAAAATGGAGGTCTGTTGTCCTTACAGACAGAATCTGCTGTGAAACATAATTAGGCAAAATGATTTTAAAGATTTTAAGGCACTTCACACAAAAAAAAGTGTGCGTGTAACCCAACAGTCAGTATGTCTCAAGCATCCCCAAGCCACAGAGAATGTGGGTCTGTTATAGTTCCCTTTGAGCAATGTATAGAGACTCATGCTTTTATCTCTGAATGTCCCCAGTTCAATCCCTAATGGGCTGTTTCATGTGCATTTTATATCATTTTTTCTGTCATATTTTACACAGTAGGGTGCAAATTATCTCTATCTTCATCATCATCATCATTGATTGCAGAATTAAGAGAACATGGCTTAAACCCCTTATCTCAGTGGTTCTCAAACTGTGGTCCATGGACCACCAGTGGTCCTTGAGCTCCATTCAGGTGGTCTGTGAATAGTTCCCTCGAAGGTGCACGCCTGGGAGGCCACACACAAGAATGAAGGGCCACTCACTTAATTAGTAGAGCTTTGCAGGCGTGGCTCCACTAATTAGGTGCCTGGACCCTGGAGAAGATGCACATGTAAGGTGAAGTGGTGGCCTTGGGGGAAATAGGGGGTAGGTGGGAGGGAGAAGTGGGGTGAGAAGAGAGGGTGGGGGAAATTTGGGATGTGCAGGGCTGTGGCGGACAGAGAAAGAGGTGACCTTTCCCAGCCCGAGCACTGGAGCTGGCGGGGAGAGACCCCGCTTGGGTGCTGCCATGGCGGGGGAGAGAGGGCATATCCATTGCATTAGAAAGGTAAGACTTCTGATATTAAAATATGAGTTGTGCGCTTTTGTTTGTAGAACAAAAAAAGTTTATTATTGTTTTTATATATATATAAAATTATATACAAATATATATATATATATATATATATATATATATATATATATATATATATATAGTGCTTTTATCCAAAGCATTTTACAATAGCTAGCTAAAGGTACAAACAACATTTGGAAAGATCATTAAGTGGTCTGCCGAGACCCTCAGCAATTTTCAAGTGGTCCACAAAAAAAAAAGTTTAAGAACCACTGCCCTATCCCATTTATAGACACATTGGGGCAGATCTCAGCTGGTGCAAATAGTCATAGCTCCATTGATGTCATGGTTCCAAAATGATTTTTGGGTGAGCCCAAACTGTTCTGTGGAAGTCATATCAAGGCATTGGGAAGAAGACTTGTACTTCCTCAAGGAGGGATAAATATTGTGATCATCAACAGGACATGGTGAGTGAATTGCTTTTGATTTTAATAACATTTTAGTGGATACTTCTTGATTGCATTTTCAATCAACTTGTAACAATATTATCTCAGAAAACAAATGTGTCTTCCCACTCCATTCCTGAGGTATACAATTATGAATTTATGAGTACAATATGAGATAGATAGCTGTTGCAATAGCAAAGTATTCCGAAAGACAAACCACTCTTAATTTTTCAGTCTATTTCTTGCTCTTCCACTGCTTAAAGAATTTAGCAGTTTATGCATCAGCAAGTCTGCATCATATCCACTGGGCCACTCTCTCCCATTAGCTCCACCTGCTGCAGTCCAATCTGAAAACAAACAGCTGAGCACAAGGAAAGAAAATTTGTTAACTTAAACATGTTGGAATGCTTCCCACTCTTGCAAAAATAGTATACTACTTCCTTTTTCAACAAAAACAAGAGCAACAACAAATCTTCAGGTTGCCCTTCTTGTCCCAAGACACTCAACTCTTAAACTGGGAGGTATGATTTTGATATGATTTTATTTATATGATTTGTATGTGTGTGTGTGTTTATATAAAGAGTTTTAAAAATGTAATAGTTGAATAAATAAATTACTGCACAATACTTATTAAATTATTTGTGTTGCTGTGCCTGTCAACATTCCTTTGTAAGTTTCTAGATAAAGGGCTAAAAACGGAGGTGATTTGAAAGTCAGATTCCTTTATACTCAGACTCCCTTTGAGCTACTTACAGCTACTCTACTGATGTTGCAGTCTAAGGTTGTATAATGTACATGTCAAGGAGGAGTAAGTTAAGAGCCTGAAGTCACATTGACTTTAACTTGCTTAGACATCAGTAGTGAGTATAATTAGCACTAAGGGGCCAGATTTTTAACTATATAAAGGCTGCTTTGCAAAGCAGATGTAAACCTGGCTCAACTGCCCAGTAGAGGATTCTCTCTGTGTAGAGAAATTCTATGGTAGCACAAAGCATCATATTGGCTCCTGTGTCTCCTGTACCTATGTCAGGTATATGTCTTGGAGGAATAGGGAGTCGTCAGGATATCCTCATGCCCCAGCAATCTTTGACTGTTGGATTGACCCCTTGGGACTGTTGGGAGCTGGCATAAAGAAGAGAAGCCCTAGGGTTCAAGCTATCCAACCGTTGCTTCTCTCCCTCTTGAACAGAGTATTTCTAAGCTGTACATTTCCCTGACTTCATTGTGTTATTCTCAGTGAAAACAGTCTGCCTAAGCAGTGGCTAATAATGGAGTAATTGCCAACAGTTAAAAGTTACCACACAGCACTTCCTATGTAAGCATATTTATTCTTAGGGTAAAAGCACTACAGGAAAATATATTAAAACAATAAAAGAGTCTGCATGTGTGCTAATAAGCTTACTAGAGATCCCCACAAATGTCTCCAACATGGGATCTGGCAGGTGAGTCTGAGGAGATCATGCAAGACAGTATCAAAAACCTTACTAAAGTCAAGATATACCACTTTCCCCTTATCCACAAGGCTTGTTACCCTGTCAAAGAAAGCTTTTAGGTTGGTTTGACATGATTTGTTCTTGACAAATCCATGCTGACTGTTACTTATCACCTTATTATATTCTAGATGTTTGCAAATTGATTGCTTAAATATTTACTTCATTATCTTTCTGGGAACTGAAGTTAAGCTGACTGGTCTGTAATTTCCTGGGTTGTCCTTATTCCTCTTTTTATAGACTGGCACTATATTTGCCCTTTTCCAGTCCTCTATCCCCTCTTCCATGACTTTTTGAAGATAATCTCTAATGGCTCAGATATCTCCTCAGTCAGCTCCTTGAGTATTCTAGGATGTATTTCATCAGGCCCTGGTGACTTGAAGACATATAATTTGTCTAAGGGTTTGTCTACACTGGCAGAGTCACAGCACCGGGAGTTACACAGCCACTCAGAGAGCGCTCAAGGGAAACCGCTGTTGTATGTTCACGCTGTCAGCTGCCTGCACAATAGCATGTTCACACTTGTGGCACTTGCAGCGGTATTCAGAGTGGTGCACTCTGGGCAGCTATCCCACAGAGCATCTCTTCCTCTTCTGCCGCTAAGAGTTGTGGGAAGACGGAGGGGGTCGTGGGGCATCCTGGGTCCTATCCCAGTGCCCCGTGATGCATTGCTGTGCATCCCAGCAATCCCTATGCTTCAAACAACCTTTGGAAAAGTCAAGATTTTGTGTACAGTAGTTTCAAAATTAATATGTACCAGATGTGATAGACCCAGGCCAGAGGGGTACGCAGAGTAGTAGAAGGCAGGTATTGGCATCCTTTTCAGTATTTACTAGGCAAAGAACAGCTATCCACTGAACTTGAAAAAAGAATAAGATGTAAAAAAGAGCAAACTATGAAAACATGTACTCTGGACCATAGGCACTCATTAGAATGAAATTGAAGCCAAGAGATGAAATAAAAAAAATAGTTTGGGGTTTTATCAGGACACTTAGGAAGCTCCAGAGAGCTGCCTCATGATTTAGGTGAGTCAGATATTTTAATTATCTTTATGGATAATTCTGCTTTTAAATACAACAGACAATGTTTCAACTATATGATTAGCAATAAGGATACAATGTCACTACTCATTTTACAATATTAGAAAACCATTTAAAAATAGCTATCAATAATGATGAATTTGGATGCATCCCTAATGAGTTAATTACAATGACAGCAGAGCTTCAGTTTCAATGAGCATCCTGTTACTGTCATTAAATGAAAATATGCAAGCAGAGCTTGAGCTCCTTACCTTCTCAAATGCCCGATGGACATCACAACTGAAATTAAGCTGAAGTAATTAATGCTAACAGAAAAAATAATTGTAAAAAGTGGTAATTGCCATCTGTTCTTGTCAGCATTATTAATGTGCATAGAATGGCTTTTATTACAAAAGAGCTAAATGTGGAGTTGACAAATTTGTTTGTTTCAAAGTAGCTGGACTTGCATTAAAGAAGTTAGTGGACAAAACAAATTCAAAATGTTAACACAGTCAAATAGCATTGGTGTATCAGCCATTTTACGGCAAGTTGTATTGCAGTGAATGCAGACGATATACAATTCATAACACTTAATTCTTCATTTGTGCAGGCTGTATTGTATATGATACATAGTTACTCCATAGATAGGCTTTAACTTATGGCTTGTGGGGGGTGGGGAAGGGGAGGAGTGGTTATGCACACTCTGTGGGTATGTTTTCTAAAGTGCACTAATGTGTTTCACATTAATTGGTCCATGTAGACCCTGCTGGTGCACACTAAAAGTTCCCTAGTGTGCTTTAACATAGAAAAACAGAGCTATGTTAAAGAATTAGTGTGCTTTAAGAATTATACCCCCATAATGCACATTACCCCACCATCTGGACAAGCCCTAGGATATTTAAGTAAGCTACAATACCAGTTTTGAGTTCTTGTTTGTGGGGGAAAGTGTGGTTCATCCACAGTTTCCATGACTACCCAGTCTTCAGTCAGTTTTATTTGCTAGAGTTAGAGCATGCCTTTGTTATTTTTGTAAATTCAGGATACTCTGTCGTTAAAGATTTTTTCCCCCTTCATTTGTCTAGTAAGTAGTTTGATGCAACCAAAATACAGCTCTTTTCAGAAGATTATTATTAGATTTTTTATTAGATTATTTTAGAGTATGGTTCCTGATATAGGCCTAAATTCAGCCATCCACCTCTATGCAACCAAGCACTTAAGCATGCGTTCAACTTGAGGCATGTGATTAGGTGTCAACAACCTCAATGGGTCTTAAGCACAAGCTTGAATTTTTGCTGAATTTGGGCCTTAAGGTCTAGTCCTGAGAGTCAGGTAGCTCCTGCAACTTATTTTGAATTCAGTGGGAAGTATGGACACACATCACTAACATAATCAAACCAAGAACAAGGAAAGACACTCAGCTTCCTATAAGCTTTGAGTTTTTTAAATGTTTTGAGTTATAGGTGGGTTTTTTTAAGAACCAATGCTCTGAATTTAGCGCATGTCTTCTATTTTGTTTATCACTTTCATTTACTGCTGTAATCCTGGTTTACCGTATGGGTCATAACGTCATATTTAATTAACATTTCACTTATTTAAAGATCAATGGCTTTTTTTAAAAAATAGCTAAATATATAACATTGCTACAAGTGTACCTTGAGATGATTGCCGTCTCCTTCCTCCACAGAACTGTGCCTTTTCCTACTGTACATTTATAGCATGATTGCACCATATTTATGCCCTGCTCCTCTAAGGTGTTCACCACAGGTAGACTCGCATTAGTTTCAGTAGGGCACTGTGTTTTGCCCATGAGGAGCAGCTTGCCAGAAGCCTCAGTTGCAGTATTGAAAGCACCTAGGTTTAAAAATGTGTGAGACTTCTCTCTCTCTCTCTCTCTCTCTCTCTCTCTCTGTATTATATATATATATATATATAACAGTAGAAACTAATAGCCATGCCTAATATTGGTAAGTGTAGATGCAAAAATATGATAAAAACATTTCCCTCTGCACCAAACAGAATTTTATATTTGAAAACAACTGTAATTTTTTTCTCAGTATGATGAACATAATCAACACATATAAATACTTGGATTGAGAATTCACAATTTTTAATTATACTCTGAACACTTCCTCCAAAGTTGTTCATTTTACTTGTCACCCGTTGAACCTCAGTATAAATTATGCAGGAACAATAATGCAGGATAACTTTTAACACATTTTTCTATGCTGCCTTCATGAGGGTCCCCCTGCATGGTAGCACTGCTTGTAAAATAGACTCCCTTCCTCTCTTCCCCTTCCCCTGCAGTCTGGAGCTTCTCTAATCCCTAATTATTAGGTAACCATGTTCATTTGAGAAAATATGTAGCAAGGAGTTTCCCCATCCAGAGATTAAATTGATGTTAATAACTTTCTTTCTTTCTCTCTTTCTTTCTTTCACCTACTGCTCCCTATGTGCAAATGTCTTTCCCGTATTGCTAACAGTCAGTCCTGGCACAAACCAACCAATGCTGTAAATTTCCCTGCCTATGTATAGTGCATAAATATTGTTTGCAGTAGTTGGGCTTGAAATGATCATTTCAGTTACCAAGCAATTGGGTACATGTGTGTGATTTTAATTTAACTTTCATGCTCCTTCTGCTTGAATTGTCTTTATGCAGCTCTTCTTTTATTTCTCTTCTGCTGTCTTCAAGATCATATATATATATATATATATATACACACACATATGCAATTATAAGAAATGCTGTATTACTAATGAGAAATAGTGATTTGAGCCATTGAAGCTTATTCCATTTAATACCTTTTTCCTTACTTGGATCATGAGTGATGTCATCATTTCTTTTTCGATCACTTTATGGTTTTTGTTGACAGGCAATTTTATATAAAAATTAACTTATAGATAATAAGGAGGAGTTTAGAGACAGAGACAGAGAGAGATGACATGAGGTTGAATCAAGGACTTCTTCTCATGTTCTTCTCACAACTAGATGTTTTTCCAGAACCATGCATACGCAATGGCTCTTTCTGTCACGGCAGCAAGGTCCTCCTTCATACAGGTCTTCCCAAGGAGTCGGCAAATAAGCAGGTGCTCCATGGTTTGCACTTCCCTGCATTTGTGTATATTTGTGTCAATAGAGTAGCCGCATTTGATCATGTTAGTCTTTAATCTGCCACTTTGCCTGTGCAGGCAGTTCAAGCATCGCCACATTGACCACTCTGTATTGGCCCCTCCAGGAAGTCCCTCCTGGGGTTCCAGAACTATTTCAGTGAGGACGACTGCACATAATCTTTCATTCTATAACCTCAGTCATGCCTTGCCAGCTGTCATATCCAAAGGCACAACACTGGTCATAAAACTCTTTTGCAATTTAAGGTGTTGGGTTACTCCTGTGTAACCATATAGTGGGTGCCTGGGGTCTTCCATCTGTCATGATCTTTCCCTTTGGCCATAGCAGAAGCACTCATGTCATGGCCCCTATCAGATTCCTTTGAATCTGCGAATTCTGCTACACAACTGATGTATTAATGTTATGTACTGATTTGCTGTGTACTGTGAAACAGCCGCAACATCACACCCAAGACACAGAGGGAGAGAAAGGCATTTCAATGGTTAGTGAAGTATTCCCTCTGTCTTCAGCTTGTATAAGAGCTAGCTAGAAAAGTTTTAAATTTAACTGAAAAATAGCAAACAAAAAGAGTATAAAAATAATTTCAAGGAAAATATTTTCAGTTTTCTAGCTCTTCTTTGTATGTTAGTTTGAGATTTTTCTAGACTTGTCAGAACTTTAGGACTATAGTACACATTTCAGAATTCTCTGCAATTTTTTTTAGCTTTTTTAATATCTTAAAGCAGGTTCAGAATGGTTTCCCTAAATCTTTGCTTATGGACCTCAACTATTATTAGCATTCTACAATCCATTATTTCATGGGGCTTATAAAAATGAATCCACCAAATTAGTGCATAACTCAGTCTTCAAATATAAGGATGACTGCCACTAAAATTTGAGATGTGACCATCATCAGATGGTCCTCTGATATATTATGATATCTGAACTAATCTCACTAGATTGTAAACTCTATAGGGCAGAAGCTATATTTTCTACATCGGTGATGATGTATGTAAACATTATTTGTTCAGATTTGCCCTATACTAATCAAAAGGTCATCCATTCCAAGCTCTGAGCACCACTGATACACCCTTGGAATATGCCCTGAAAGTTAACAAACTCCAGGTGTTTTTTATTTTATATGGACCATAGTGCTAGCATTGGGGGATGAGCTCCAAAAGCACAGAGTTCTGCCAGCTTTCTTCCTTTCTTCATACCGTTGGGGCTCCATTGCTGGCACCTCTGCTGACTGCAATTGAGACAGCATTTTTAAAGGGGAGAGGCAATGTCTTAGGTAGGTTCTAGGTCACTGGATGTCATAGGACAATATCTATATCTAGTAAGAGTCAGTGTATATCATAGAGCATAGGTTAAATGTGCTCAAGAAAAGAAACTGAAATTTTACTTTGAAATTCATTAAGTTCTATGGCTGATCAGTAATGTTGAAGCTAGTACACTGATACTTAGTAACACCTCAGAGGTTTCCCTTTCCGTCCACTGGGCCTTATTGTAATCTATCTTATACTGGTTTTCTATCAGTGTAACTACACCTCTACCCCGATATAATGCTGTTCTCGGTAGCCAAAAAGTCTTACCGCATTATAGGTGAAACCGCGTTATATCGAACTTGCTTTGATCTGCGGGAGTGCACAGCCCTGCCCCACCAGAGCGCTGCTTTATCGTGTTATATCCGAATTCACGTTATATCGGGTAGAGGTGTATTCACTTTAGTGACATTACTTCATATTTACACTGGTGTGAGATCAGAATCAAAATCTTGATTTCTACAAACATCTTGTTAAACAGAAAAACCTTGAAATATAATGTTTGCTACCCATAATTATAGTTTATAATCATTTTAGATAACACAGGAATGTGTCTAGTTGCACTCTTTATTTACTTAGTAGGGTGTACCCAATGTAATATATCTAATAAAGTTTGAAACAGCCACATTTAAGAGTTATTTTGCATGGTGCGTTAGATGAAAGATTAATCAATATTTATAATACAAAATATCCTTTTACTTTTACCAAAAGAGAGGCACATCATTGATCACATAAATAATCATTAAGACACTCAGCAGGCAGACGACAGGACAGCAAATACAAGTACAGTTCTCTTTTATATATTTCTTATTTTCTTCGGTAATACAGTGGCTTGAATGAGCTGCCACATCAACCCTGTTTCTACAAAAGAAATACTCACTTTTTCATTAAAGGAATGTCTTTACACTTGAGCAAAGATGAAAAAAAATGATAGAAAGAAACTTTGCCTCCATTATAATGCATCTTCTTTTTCTAATTGGTATTTCAGTGAAATCACAAGCCTATTCTTACAGCACTGGTTTATAGTAATTTGTGTAGCTCATAGTATTACTTCAGTGCAGAAGGTACAGTAAGACGAGTTAAACCAAGAGGGAGGAAAGTTTTGTTTTAATACAACTCTTTTTTTTATGGACAAAGAAAATGATGTAAAACATTAAAGGTAAATAAAATGCTGATAATATTACATTTTAAACCGTTCCCCACCACACATTTGTTTAGGTCTCTGTATATTAAACTACAAATTGAAATATGCATTGTTTTCATTGCAGTCATTGCAGTCAACAGTCATTATTGTTTTGGGCAAGAAATATCTTTGTTTACATCTATAAACTATCCCAATATCAGAGGGGTAGCCATGTTAGTCTGAATCTGTAAAAAGCAACAGAGGGTCCTATGGCACCTTTAAGACTAACAGAAGTATTGGGAGCATAAGCTTTCGTGGATAAGAACCTCACTTCTTCAGAAGACTTGCATCTGAAGAAGTGAGGTTCTTACCCACGAAAGCTTATGCTCCCAATACTTCTGTTAGTCTTAAAGGTGCCACAGGACCCTCTGTTGCTTTATCCCAATATGTATACTGCACTTTCCTAAACAAGCAATTAGACATTACTGAGAAAGTGTTTTCAGATGATCATTGCTTTTATTGAGTGAATTTATGAGATAGAAGGCTGAATGATTTTAACTAACAGAAGTGTATTAATTATTTTTGAAAATACAAGGACAAATTTTCAAACATGGTAAGTATGCACATGCAGTCAGGTCCACAAATACCCACATGTGCTCATTTAAATGACTATTTCTGAAGACTCCAAGAGACAAAACATAGTAAACTGTGAGGTACCCATTGAATTCAGGCTTGATTTCTGGGCAGAGCAGTCTTATTTCTTTCACAATGGTAGGACACTTTCCCATTAAAAAGTTAGGTCAAAGGAAGCCGCCTTAAATCGACCTGCTAATATATGTGTCTACACTACCAGGTCCTTTACGCCGACCTAAGTCACCGCTAATGTCAATGTCTGTATTCTACCTCTGTGAGAGGCATAGCGCTTAATTCGATTTTCATGGGTAGACTGCGAGGTAGTGCAGACGCAGTGTTGTGTAATTCACCTTAATTGGCCTCCAGGTGGTGTCTGCTCATCTGTGACCACTCTGGAGATCAGTCTCAACTCTGCTGCACTGCAGCCAGGTACACAGGAAACAGCCCCTCCCCTGCTAAAGCTCCTGGAATTTTTGATTTCCCATTTCCTGTTTGATCAGCATTGGGAGCTTGCCAGCTTGAGCACAGCTGATCATGGAGACTACACACCCAAAACATCCTCCAGCCTGGTCTGAACAGGAGGTGGTGGATCTCATTGCTGTGTGGGGAGAAGAGTGTGCAGGCAGAGCTCCGATCCAACAGAAGAAATGCTGACATCTATGCAAAGATTGCTTATGGAATGGGGGAGAAGGGCTACACAAGGGACTCACAGCAGCGCCGTGTGAAAATAAAAGAACTCTGCCAAGTGTACCAGAAGGCCAGGGAGGTGAACAGTCGTTCTGGTGCTAAATCCCACACATGTCTGTTCTACAATGAACTGCATGTGATTCTTGGGGGTAACCCTACCAGCACCCCACAAACAACGTTGACACCTCACAGGTGTGTGAGTCTAGGGACAACAAGGAGGATGGTATGGTGGATGAGGAACAGGAGGAGGAGGAGGAGGAGAATGGGAGATGGGCGAGCGATGGATTCATTCTCCCCGAGAGCCAGGAAATATTTTTAACCCTGGACCCCTGTGTGTCGCAGGACATCATGGTGGCCAACCGTGATGCTGGGGAAGGTACCTCTGGTGAGTATACAGTTACAATCAAAGTCCAGTTAACTTTAGTGATCACACACATTAGGTGGTATTGCATGTTTACTGTGAAGAAAAAGCTTCTCTGCTTACAAGAGGCCACTCCAGCTACGCAGAGGATGGCCACTGGAAAAGACTGTTTATGTGGACTGGGATAGCCTGGGAATCCTCCATGGATATCTCTAGGAAACTTTCATGGATGTAATCTGCAATCCTTTACAGAAGATTTCTGGGCAGAGCAGTCTTATTTCTTTCACAATGGTAGGACACTTTCCCATGCAACTCCTGAATTGATTCTGCTGGTATAATTGCGGTACACAGCATAGCACCATAAGGACTGGGTCTATACCCAGATGCTTGCAGCATCTCCTTCCTTTTTGCCTCTGTTACCCTCAGGAGACTGATATCACATAGGGTTGCCTAGGGGAAATGGGAAGTCCTCATTAAAAGTGCTCTTACAAGAAAAAAAAGGACATGTAGACCCACTCCACCCCCCCACATTCCAGATCGCCAAACCACACAGCCGCTAATGTGCCTTTACTGTGCTCAGCATGGGTCGGCAAGTAGTTTAAAGTGGCTGATAGGGGACTGGGGCCCCACATGAGAGATTTTGCAATTTGGGAGTGAAAATGTCCATCCCCCCCGGCCCCGTTTGTAAACAGCTTCCCGTGGTGCCATGGGGAAGGGCCATTGTTCGACTAGCTACCTCTGCTCCCGACATGAGCCTGCAATAAACTTTGTCAAAAGTGTGGTCACCCATGACCCAGGGGACCTACTCACCTTGGCTGGAGCATCAAAACAGCCCAATGAACGGTTACAGATTTTGATTATGTTATGGCTTGCACCTAGTGTAATTTGTTTGTTTGTTTTTTTGAAAACGGTCTTGCTATCAAAACATTTTATTCATGTACAATGGCTTTTCCCATGACTGACAGCTGGAAATGTGTCCTTCAGCGTGTCATCAATACCTGAAAGTAGACTTTCACTGATTAGAAGGAGGAGAAAGAGAACACAGGAGGACATGTTCACCGAGATAATGAATGCCACTGGTAAGGGAAGTGGATTGGGCAAACGTATTAAGGGATCTAAAGGCAGAAGAAGCCTGGGATTACTTTAAGTTAAAGATGCATGAGCTGTCAGAGGCCTGTATCCCCAAAAAGGGAAAAAGATTACTAAGCAAAAGATTTAGACCGAGCTGGATGAGCGACCGACTCAAAGGAGCGATTAGGAAAAAACAGAAAGCGTACAAAGAGTGGAAGAGGGGAGGGATCAGTAAGGAAACTTACCTTAGTGAAGTCAGAGAATGTAGAGATAGAGTGAGAAAGGCGAAAGGCCGTGTAGAGTTGGACCTAGCGAGGGGAATTAAAAGCAATAGTAAAAGGTTTTACAGCCATATAAATAGGAAGAAAGCAAAGAAAGAAGAAGTGGGACCGCTGAAGACTATAGCCGGAGAGGAGATTAAAGATAATCTAGGCATGGCGCAATATCTCAATGAATATTTTGCATCGGTGTTTAATGAGGCCAATGAAGGTATTAGGGATACTAGCACCGTTACAGAGGGGCATACAGGATGGGGGATTACCGCATCTGAGGTAGAAACAAAACTTGAACGCCTTAATGGGACTAAGTCGGGAGGACCGGACGATCTTCATCCGAGAATATTGAAGGAATTGGCGCGGGAAATAGCAGGCCCGTTAGCGATAATATTTAATGAATCTGTAAACTCGGGGGTGGTCCCGTTAGACTGGAGAATAGCCAACGTGGTCCCTATTTTCAAGAAAGGGAAAAAAAGTGATCCGGGTAACTACAGGCCTGTTAGTTTAACATCTGTAGTGTGCAAGGTGCTGGAGAAGATTCTGAAAGAGAAACTAGTTGAGGACCTAGAGGTTAATGGCAATTGCGATAAATTACAGCATGGTTTTACGAAGGATAGATCGTGCCAAACGAATCTGATCTCCTTCTTTGAGAAAGTAACGGACTTACTAGATAAGGGAAATGCGGTGGACCTAATATACCTGGATTTCAGTAAAGCGTTTGATACTGTACCCCATGAGGAATTATTGGTTAAACTGGAAAACATGGAGATCGATATGAAAATCCAGAGGTGGATAAGGAATTGGTTAATGGGGAGAATGCAGCAGGTCGTATTAAAGGGTGAACTGTCGGGTTGGAGGGAGGTTACTAGTGGAGTGCCTCAAGGTTCGGTTTTGGGACCCATTTTATTTAATCTATTTATAACTGACCTCGGAACCAATTGCAAGAGTGGGCTGATAAAGTTTGCGGATGATACGAAGGTGGGAGGAGTTGCAAATTCGGAGGAGGATAGGGATATTCTGCAGGGAGACTTGAATGAGCTTGTGAATTGGAGTATCAGAAATAAGATGAAATTTAATAGTGAAAAGTGTAAGGTGATGCACTTGGGGATGACTAATAACAATTTTAGTTACAAGATGGGGACGCATTGGTTAGAAGTAACGGAAGAGGAGAAGGACCTAGGGGTCCTTGTGGACCGCAGGATGACTATGAGTCGACAATGTGACGTAGCGGTGAAAAAAGCCAATGCGGTCTTGGGATGTATTAGGCGAGGTATATCTAGTAGGGATAAGGAGGTCCTGCTTCCGTTGTATAAGGCGCTGGTGAGACCTCATTTGGAGTACTGTGTGCAGTTCTGGTCTCCCATGTTTAAAAAAGATTAACTCAAATTGGAACGGGTGCAGAGAAGGGCGACTAGGATGATCAGAGGAATGGAAAACCTGTCGTATGAAAAGAGATTAGAGGAGCTTGGGTTGTTTAGTCTGACAAAACGAAGGCTGAGGGGGGATATGATTACTATCTTTAAATATATCAGAGGGATAAATACAAGGGAGGGAGAGGAATTATTTCAGCTTAGTACTAATGTGGACACGAGAACAAATGGATACAAACTGGCCGTGGGGAAGTTCAGGCTTGAAATTAGACGAAGGTTTCTGACCGTCAGAGGGGTGAAATATTGGAACGGCCTTCCGAGGGAAACGGTGGGGGCGACGGACCTGTCTGGTTTTAAGATTAAGTTAGATAAGTTTATGGAGGGAATGGTTTAATGGTAAAACATAGTAGCCGAGGAAAACCAAGCAATGGTACATAAATAGCATAATGGCCAACAAGGGCCAGGCTAGAGACTCTTGCCTACATGCTCGGGGTAGTACTGATCGCCATATTTGGGGTCGGGAAGGAATTTTCCTCCAGGGTAGATTGGCTGAGCCTCTGGAGGTTTTTCGCCTTCCTCCGCAGCATGGGGCAGGGATCACTAGCAGGAGGGTCTCTGCCGTTTGAGGTCACTAAAACACAGGATTAGGGACTTCAATGGCAGAGTCCAGGGAAGGGTCATGTGGCCTGCAGCATGCAGGGTGTCAGACCAGATGATCATAATGGTCCCTTCTGACCTTAAAGTCTATGAGTCTATGAGTCTATGAGACAGCTAAGACAGAGCTGAGAGCGTGGAGGATTTCACTGTCTGAGAAGTTAGACATGGACATGGAGAGCAGGAAAGCTTCCAATGAGCAAGAGCATGCGGTGCAGGGTCAGATGCTTCGGATTATGAGGGACCAAGACATGTTGAGGCATCTGATTGAACTGCAGGAACAGAAGCAGGAGGATAGAGTCCCTCTGGAGACCGTGGTGAACAGCCAACCAGAATCACTGGCACAGAATCACCCTCCCCCAGGCATTCCCTGAGGCATGGGAGAAAAGTCCATGATCCCTTTCACTTAACTCAGTGGGAGGGTACAAGGAACAGAAGGCATCCATTCACAGACCTTTGATGGTCTGGATTGCGGTATTGTTACACAGCTGAATTGTTTCTCCCGTTCCAACTTTACAAATTTCTCCCTTTTTTTTTCTCTTCTCCCTCTTTACTTATGTTTTGTTAAATAAAGTAAATGGATTCAAGAAATAAATGTTCTTTATTGAGTAGAAGCAGTGGGATTGGGTGGGGGGTTGGCTTTACAGGGACAGTGATACAAGCCAGATGAAGGTTTGGGAAAGCACAACACAGACAAGCAGCTCACATTACTGTGACTCATTATTGAAACGGATTTTCAAAGCCTCATGGATACACAGCACCCCTTGCTGTGCTTTTCTTATTGCGCTGGTGTCTGGCTTTTCAAAAATGGCTGCCATGTGATCTGATTCAACTGCCCACCCCTGCGGAAAATTTGACCCCTTTTTTTCACAGATATTATGGAGCACACAGCAGGCAGCTATAATCATGTTCTCTTCACTAAGATGCAACCTTGTTAGTAAACTTCTCCAGCACCCTTTCAAATGACCAAAGGCACATTCAACCACCATTCTGCACTTGATGAGCCTATAGTTGAACGGTTCCTCACTGCTGTCCATATGGCCGATGTATAGCTTCATGAGCTATGGGAGCCATAGGTGGCAAATTATATGGGCCCATGGTTCCCATGCTCCACCATTGTTTTGGCTTATATTTTCAGAGCTGTCCTGTCCTTAGGATGGACCAGGGCAACCGGCCCCAGCCCTGCACTTTAGGGGGCCCCATGCTTCAGAGGAAAGCAGGGTCCAGGGTGGCCTGGAGGGTTAACAGGGGAACTGATGCCGGCAGCAGCGAGTGACCCGGCCCCAGCCCACCCTGCCCCGCCTCTTCCTGCCCCTGCTCCACCCCTCTTCTTCCTGCCCCTTTCCCTGAGCCTTCGTCCCACCTCTTTCCGGCTTCCACCCCCTCCCCCGAATGACATCGGGAGTCAGAGGCGCAGGGCGGGCTGGGGCCCAGTCGCTCGCTGCTGTTGGCACCAGGCCCCCCACTAATCTCCCCGGCCGCCCTGAACCTCGTGTCCCCCTGAAGCATGGGGCATTCCAAAGGGCGGGGCCCGGGGTGCGTTGTCTTAGTCCATCCTATGGACGAGATGGTTCTGCTTGGACCCTTTCTAGGCACCACCAAAAATTATACAAACCTAGAGCCCATGATGGGAGCAAGGGGTAGGCTGGGTCCCCCAGGATAACTATAGGCATCTCAACATTGTCAAGGTTCATTTTGTGGTCAGGAAAGAAAGTACTGAATTGCAACTTTTTGAACATACCCGAGTTCCTAAAGATGCGTGCATCATGAACCTTTCCCGACCATCCTATATTGATATCAGTGAAACACCCCCTATGATCCACAAGCACTTGCAACACCATTGAAAAGTATCCCTTTTGGATTATGTACTCTTTGGCAAGGTGGTCTAGTGCCAAGATGGGGATATGCGTGCCATCTATTGCACCACTGCAATTAGGAAACCCCATTGCGGCAAAACCTGCACATTTCCCAGACTCACTACCCTTCATAAGAATGACCCTACTGGCTCAGACTAAAGGTCCATCTAGCCCAGTATCATGTCTTCCGACAGTGGCCAGTGCCAAGTGCCCCAGGGGGAATGAACAGAACAGGTAATCATCAAGCGATCCATCCCCTGTCACTCATTCCCAGCTTCTGTCAAACAGAGGCTCGGGATACCATTCCTGCCTATCCTGGCTAATAGCCACTGATGGACCTATCCTCCATTAATTTATCTAGTTCTTTTTTGAACCCTGTTATGGTCTTGGCCGTCACAATGTCCTCTGGCAAGGAGTTCCACAGGTTGACTATGCATTGTTTGAAGAAATACTTCCTTTTATTTGTTTTAAAGCTGATGCCTATTAATTTCATTTGGTGACCCCTAATTCTTGTATTATGAGAAGTAGTAAACAACACTTCCTTATCTACTTTTTCTACACCAGTCATGATTTTATAGACCTTTTGAAAAGTCCCAGTCTTATTAATTAATGAAGCTGTTCCATACCCCTAATCATTTTGTTGCCCTTTTCTGAACCTTTTCCAATTCCAATATATCTTTTTTGAGATAGTGCGACCTCATCTGCACACAGTATTCAAGATGTGGGCATACCATGGATTTATATAGAGGCATTATGATATTTTCTATCCCCTTCTTAATTATTCCCAGCATTCTGTTCACTTTTTTGACTGCTGCTGCACATTGAGTGGATGTTTTCAGAGAACTATACACAATGACTCCAAGATCTTTCTTGAGTGGTAACAGCCAATTTAGACCCCATCATTTTATATGTATTGTTAGGATTATGCTTTCCAATGTACATTACTTTGCATTTATCAACATTAAATTTCATCTGCCATTTTGTTGCCCAGTCACCCAGTTTTTAGAGATCCCTTTGTAGCTCTTCACACTCTGCCTGTGTCTTAACTATCTTTAGTAATTTTTTATCATCTGCAAATTTTGCCACCTCACTGTTTACCCCTTTTTTCCAGATTATTTATGAATATGTTGAATAGGACTGGTCCCAGACAGATCCCTGGGGGACACCACGATTTACCTCTCTCAATTTTGAAAACTGATCATTTATACCTACCCTTTGTTTCCCATCTTTTAACCAGTTACCAGTCCATGAGAGCACCTTCCCTCTTATCCCATGGCAGCTTACTTTGCGTAAGAGCCTTTGGTGAGGGACCTTGTCAAAGGCTTTCTGAAAATCTAAATACAATATATCCACTGGATCCCCTTGGTCCATATGGTTGTTGACCCCCTCAAAGAATTCTAGTAGATTGGTGAGGCATGATTTCCCTTTACTAAAACCATGATGACTGTTCCTCAACAAATTATTTTCATCTATATGTTTGACAATATTGTTCTTTATTATAGTTTCAACCAGTTTACCAGTACTGAAGTCAGGCTTACAGGTCTGTAATTGCCAGGATCACCTCTGGAGTCCTTTTTAAAAATTGGCGTGATGTTAGTTATCCTCCAGTCATCTGGTACAGAAGCTGATTTAAATGATAGGTTACAGACTACAGTTAGTAGTTCTGCAATTTCACATTTGAGTTCCTTCAGATCTCTTGGGTGAACACCATCTGGTCCTCGTGACTTATTGCTGTTTAATTTATCAATTTGTTCCAAAACCTCCTTTAATGATACCTCAATCTGGGACAGTTCCTCAGAATTTGGGAATCTCCCTGACATCCTCAGCCATGAAGACTAATGCAGAGAATTCATTTCGTTTCTCCACAATGGCCTTATTGTCCTTGAGTGCTCCTTTAGCACCTTGATTGTCCAGTAGCCCCACTGGTTGTTTAGCAGGCTTCCTGCTTCTGATATACTTAAAAAAATGCTATTACTTTTTGAGTCTTTGGCTAACTGTTCCTCAAATACTTTTTTGGCCTTCCTAATTGTATTTTTACACTTCATTTGCCAGTGTTTATGCTCCTTTCTATTTTCCTCACTAGGATTTAACTTCCACTTTTAAAAGGATGCCTTTTTAAAAAAAAATAATGGAGATTTCCCATCTCCTAGACCTAGAAGGGACCTTGAAAGATCATTGAGTCCAGCCCCCTGTCTTCACTAGCAGGACCAAGTACTGATTTTGCCCCAGATACCCAAGTGGTCCCCTCAAGGATTGAACTCACAATGCTGGGTTTAAGCAAGCCAATGCTCAAACCACTGAGCTATCCCTCCCCCCCTCACTACTTCTTTTACTTTGCTGTTTAGCCATGGTGGTTCTTTTTTGGTTCTCTTATGTTTTTTGTTTTTTTTTTTAATTTGGGATATACATTTAAGTTGAGCCTCTATTATGGTGTCTTTATAAAGTATCTACGCAGCTTGCAGAGATTTCACTTTTGGCACTCTACCTTTAATTTATGTTTAACTAACCTCCTCATTTTTGTGTAGTTCCCCTTTCTGAAATTAAATGCTACAGTGTTGGGCTATTGTGGTGTTTTTCCTGCCACAGGGATATTAAATTTAACTATATTATGGTCACTATTACCAAGTGGTCCAGCTATATTCACCTCTTAGACCAGATCTGTGCTCCACTTAGGACTAAATCAAGAATTGCCTCTCCTCTGATGGGTTCCAGGATCACCTGCTCCAAGAAGCAGTCATTTAAGGTGTCAAGAAACTTTATCTCTGTATCCCGTCCTGAGGTGACATGTATCCAGTCAATATGGGGATAATTGAAATCCCCCATTATTATTATTGAGTTTTTTTATTTTAATAGCTTCTGTAATCTCCCTGAGCATTTCACAGTCACTATCACCATCCTGGCCAGGTGGTCGGTAATATATCCCTACTGCTATATTCTTATTATTAGAGCATGGAATTTCTCTCCATAAAATTCTATGGTACAGTTTGATTCATTTACGACTTTTACTTCTTCATTTGATTCTACGCTTTCTTTCACATATAATGCCACTCCCCCACCAGCACTACCTGTTCTGTCCTTCCGATATATTTTTTACCCTGGCATTACTGTGTTGCTTCACAGCAGAATTCGATTAATGGCCTTGCACACTTGGAGCACAGCAACTCCCACGGTTGATTTACCTACTCCAAATTGATTCCCCACTGACCGGTAAGTGTCAGGCATTGCAAGCTTCCAAATAGTGATCACCACTCACTTCTCCGCTGTCAGAGCAGCTTTCATTTTTGTGTTGCTGAACTTCAGGGCAGGGGAAAGCTCTGCACAAAGTTCCTGGAAGGTGGCCTTACACATTCAAAAGTTCTGCAGCCACTGCTCATTATCCCATACCTGCAAAATGATGCGGTCCCAGCAGTCAGTGCTTGTTTCACAGGACCAGAAATGGTGCTCAACAGAGTGCAGCTGCCCTGTGACTGGCAGCAGCAACTGTGAATTGTTTTTTTTCAATGGCTTGCAGGAGGACTGCCTGCAGGACATTGCTATGTTCCGTGCGGCGGATCCTACTTTGGTTCTGGAAATACTGCAGGAGAAGGCGCGAGGTGTTTGAGATACTCAAATCAAGAGTGCACAGCTGAGTAGGCTTCATGTTTCTGGGATTATGGTATATGCCCGGTCGTTTTAAGGCATGAAAACCACTGGGTTTTTTGCCGTTGAGCACAGCGCATCATGGGATGCCGATGCAATGTTCCCATTCTCCCTTGCAACAATGTGTTGGTCCCATGAGACATTGCACAAACTTCCCAAAACACACTATGGGAAGTTGCACTTTGGGATAGCTACCCATGATGAGCTGCTTTGTGCATCAATGCAGGCACTGCTAGTGAGGATGCACTCCATCAAGACAATGAGCATGGTGTGGCCATGCACAATCAATTTAATTCATTTGGAGGCTCGAGGTCAAATTAGATAAAGTTAACTTAATTATGTAGTGTAGACAAGCCGTCAGTGAAAATCCTATGGCTTCTTCTCTTGCCCTTTTGTATGAACTTGTATACTTCTTAGTTTATTACTTAATTAGATTATTTTTTAAGACCACTTGGTCTGAAAACCTCCAGTATTTTTCTTTCCTTAGTAAAACTGTGCCTCTCTAATCTTATATGTAACACTAGTTAGAAGAAATTATCCTCTCCTTAGCCTTCAGAAATTTTTAAAATTAAGGTATTCTTCTTATCTTTTTTTCAGAGAATATCTGAAATGTGGTTTTGAACTAGGACTAGGATCCATAAGTCATTGGATCATTCTGGATTCTCTCTGCTATAACTCTTCATAACAAGGGTCAATACAAGAAATAAAATTGCCTTTTTTTAATTTTTACTGTTTATCTTGACTTTTTTTCTCCAAACACCTCTTCATCAGACTCACTTTCTCAAAATAAATGAACATATCCATACCATGTCTATGAAATAGCACTGCATCAGAAACTCATCTTCTAAAATGTATAGAATATAGACCTAAGCTGCCAGCTGATCTTTGGGTGCCTTAGTCTTTGGGTGACAAATGTGGTTCCCCTAAAAAAAGCAGTATCTTTGAATTGTCTCAAGTTGGGCACCCAAAGATAATGTACATATTTGAAAATTTAGTCAACATTTCCTTGTTTATATGTGAAGTGTTCATCACTTTTTATTCTATTTTTTTTAAAGTGGAGATTTACATAAACAAATCAGAAGCATTCCCAAAGATGGTGGGAAGTGCATATGTTATCTAAGGAACGAGAGAACTTACAACATCCAATGCCTTCTCATGGAGGGAATACCTCTCAAACCAAAGCATTAAAGTATTCTTTTCCAAAAAGAGGTGGGATCTATAATATATACTTTACTGAGATCAATCAAATACAAAGAAATATAGTTAGTACACAGCCTTGGTGGGCAGCAAATGCAGTTATTTAAGATTTCTTATTCGGTATTCTATCATTATTAACAAAAAGCTGACACATATGAACTAGCCTGCACTACCTTTTTGTACATGCTTCCTGATTTATTAAATGGTTATGTTAACTTACAAAACATAATTTAATGAGAAAATTTAATTTCATTTACTTTTGAAAACATTTTGGAAAACTGAAACAAGACTAGTCTTTTTGCTATGAAGCAGGTATTTGTATAGAAGTTTACGTATGTGCAAAAGTCCTTTGTCCTTCTCTAGCTCCCACAAAAATTCTCCTTGCCACTTATTGCTGCTTCCCACTCCATCTCTGTACTTGGTAATTTCCTATATAGTTGATGAGAAGGCCACGAGCAGCCTCCCACTAATCTTTTCTTGCAGCTGCAATGGAAACAGTGAGCTGCCAACCAGCAGATTCTCTCTGAAGGTCTTGCTTCAAAGGCAGGGAGGAGCACTTCTACCACACACATGTAGAGCCCAGGAGAACTACAATTTCTCTTCTGGGGATGCATCTCCCTTCAAGTCTCATTTACTTCATGCTTTTCCATCGGAGACATGAAGTGTGAGGTTCATTTATCATTAGTATACTGTATATATGAAAGAAAATGAAGGATAATTTCCTGCTCATGAAAAAGATGTAATTTCTATTAGCAAGAGCAAATTATGTGGAAAAAGTGATTAACCAAGCAAAGTAATTGGTCAGATCACTTAATTTAGCCAATGTGAGCTAAGGGAATTACTCATACTTACAGTTCAATAGCACTGCATTGACAAATTCTTATTAAGGGCCCAAGAATGTAAGTGAAGACTGTATGCATGAATCTCCATTTGTGAATGCTTTTTTTATGCTTATCTTTTAATCAGAATCTGGATATAGAAAAGGATAAAAAAAATTGAATCATGATTGAAGTAGAAGACAAAACATTTTATTTACTGCATAGCTCTTCATTTGTGTGAGAATGAGAGACATTGTATTGTAGTAAAAGGGATTCTATTGTAACTTACACCTAGACTGTCTGAACTAAAGGCCAATTAAGGACATATAAACCTTTCAAAGCCATGGGATCTAGGCTTGTAGTGGTGTGGGCATACCTCAGCTACCTAATAAGCAAGCAGATGTTGGTTAGTTGTAAATTAAACATTTTATTTACTTATTAAATAACACAGTTCTCCCATTCTTCTCTAA
Organism: Trachemys scripta elegans; assembly: GCF_013100865.1. Lineage (NCBI taxonomy): Eukaryota > Metazoa > Chordata > Testudines > Emydidae > Trachemys > Trachemys scripta. The sequence continues at coordinate 75,796,873 of NC_048302.1, forward strand.
AATATTTGCAGTGCTTATTAAGCTCCAGAATGTTGAATGGACCCCCAGTGCAAGACCTCAATTTAGTGCCCCCAAAACTGGTCCATGTAGACTGTTGCTACTAGCATGAGCTCGCTGGTGTATTCCTGGCTGGTGTTTCCCAGTTTTGCTCTCTCTGTTTAGTTCCAACTTGTTCTGTGTTGGTCCCAGGCCTTCAAATTTAGCTTCTGATTTAACCATAAGTCTTTTTTGAGTCCATGGTCTATCCTCATATAGGACTAGATCCAAAATAGATGTACATCTTATGTAGCAGGAGGAGAAAATAAATAGTAGCAACTGGGACCTGGCATCCATGTTGGGTTTCCTCTGCTCCCCCTCCAGTCTGGACTTGGGTGCTTGACTCATCTCACTTGATTACTGCTATGATAATTGCCTAGTCTGTTGTGGTTGTTAGCTATTTTGTGGTCAGATCTGTAGACAGGCTGTGGATCTGTAAAGATCTTTAGCGGTAGGACAAGGATAGACATTTTATGGCCTTCCCTCCTCTACTTCTTTCTCCCTGAAGGGTGTGGCTAGCCCTTTAACAGCAAAGTATTTCTCATGTGGAGAAACAATCCTGCCTCAGACACTACTACCGTTAAAACACTGTTTGCCAGGTTCTTTAGGAATAAAAGTCCAAGTACTACTACTGACTGCCCAGATCATAGCTCTGATCCCATAGAACGCTCTTTTCTGTAATAAAGAAATAGCTTAAATCTGTTGTTCTTGCAGTAAACGAACAAAAAAAAAAATCTTCCCTGACTTAAGCACTGAAATTTACATGTAGAAGTCACCAACTGAAAATAAACAAGGAACACTTCATCGTCATTTTGAAGACATTTTTCTGATCTTAATGTGACTAAAATGTGTTAAGTCACATATATTAGACTTATAGAGCTAACAACAGGATCCTTAGGCAAGTCTGGAAATAATAGTAGGACTAATGGCTCTTACAGGGAAAAGTCATATACCGATTTGTCTAAAGCAGGATATAAAGTGAGGAGTCACGATACAGTGTTTATCCCTTTCATTATAGGTTAGTTTTGGTCTATGATTAAAGGAGAATCAATAAAGAATTTTTACGTGCATACCAGGTTCCCAGCGTAGAGTAGAGAACATTATAAATAAAGCCCCAAAGTTATTGTGGCAATGGCATTTTGTTTATTGTCATCCAACAGACTTTTCTTGACAGCAGTCAAAAGATGGCTTATTGTACTGAAATTCAGCCAAAAACTCTCTTGGCACTGAAACATATCAAGGGCATCACAGATCAAAGTCAACAGTGTCACAATGAATATGCTAAATGTCCATCCATAGTAAACAAACCTGTTCCATTGGTAACATCCGATTAAGAGAAACATGAAAACATTCTTATTTATGTGAATATTAATTATGGAAAACTGATCCATCCACCTGAGACATGTAATGTTTCAGCATAATGTAAATACTCTTGTGCTTAAGTGACCGAATGACAAACAGTGTGTCTTCAGAGCAGACGCTTTTGAAAAGATCATCCCAGTTCAAGACAGGTTTAGATCACAGAACTGAAAGGACAATTAAGATGCAGCCCAAGAAGTTATCTTTGCTTGACCCCACTATAAGTAGCACTATGCAGATAACCTGTTTTTTATTATTGTTTTAACACAACAGTTGTCCCCTAACCTGATTTTGGTGTAGTTTCATTTGTAGTGTAAATTTCACTCTAACCATCTTTACAATTAGGCTGAATTGAAAAAAAACATACACAAAATTTGAAGGGTAGAATTCTATATGAGTCACAAGAAATTATTCACACAAACCTCTGCAAAGAGAAGCTGTTGATTTTTGTTAGAGGCGTGATGGTCACTAACTTCACCATTCAATTTGAGGACCTAGCTATTCATGGCAGAATATATTTGTTACTCAGTATTTGTGGTTACAATCTGAGAGTCCTTGCCCATGTATTTTAACTCATGCTGGGGACTTTGCCATAGAAAGTTATTCAGAAAAAGACTGATTTAAGAGAGAGAGATGACAAGATATAAATGTCCTTACTTTTACAATATGTTTTTTTAATGATAATATGATTTGATATAGAACAGTTTAAAAGGATATAGCAACTATTCCACTATCCCCACTAGTTTGTGTGTGTGTGTGTGGGGGGAATCCTATTTCACTGCTCTAATATCAGAAAAGTATTTCATTTAACAATAGTGAAGACACAGCTAAGAAATACATTTTAAAGCATAAGGAAAACCCAAGAGATCATTTGTAGTGTTTTACACAAAACAAGATGAGTAAGTAAATAAATGAATACCAGCAGTGCAAATATTGTAGTATTACCTCTAATTATCACAATCCTGTCTTCAAGACACGATGTTTTTAAAGTTTGCTGTGTCTATGACGTTGTGAATGGTATGTCTGTGTGCATATATAAGGAATAGGGCAATTAATAGTCTAACACAGGTGTGGGTTTGTTTGTTTTTTTTATTCTACTGGCGGTGATTAAAAAGCCGTTCATCCCCATTTCGGAATAATCCCTACCTCTGCTGATGACATACTGTGTGAGAAAGTGGGGCGGCTGTTGTTGGCAGTTGGACTACTCTCCCTAGTTACTGTCACGTGAGATCCTGGAGTACTACCCCTAATATATCATAGCAAGGGCTTGTGCTGATCCTGATAGTGGAAGGGTCACTATCAACAAGAAATTGTAACAGTCTCTCTCTCTCTACAAAAAAAGAGACCAAGCCAGATATAACATCTGAGCTACAATAGTTACTTGCTGCTTTGTTAGTGAATAAGGGGTGTGGTGAGTGCATTGTTGTTCTTATCAATTTAGACTCAAACTTGAGGGAGAATCTAGAGTATTCTATTTCTAATTTCCATGCTACTTTATAATTGTGATGAAGTCTGTACAAAAATGAAACATCAGCATAATTTATGGAACAAACCATTTCTGTCAAGCATCCATAAACAATTACACTGAAACAAATCATCTGTAAAAAAAAGTAAATTAATTAATTTAAAAATTAAAATGAGGCCCTTTCCTAAGCAGAGTTTTTACCCCGAAAAAGAAGTGGATTTCAGAGTCTCTAGCATTTTTTTGCTGTTACTATTGCTTTTACATGGAAGGTGATCAGTTACTATGGTGATGGGCAGCACTATATAACCCGAATATGGATTAACGGTGTCAAATTCTATCTATTTGTTCATACAAGCAAAACATATGTGAAATACCTTATTTTTATGGTATTTTTCATGCTTTCACTTGGGTCTCGAAACACCCTTTGTACAGTATTCTCAATAACTCGCAAAATATGAGATCCTCTCAATGTTCAAAATACTATGTCTCGATTTCCTTTGTTGTAATCAAATTCTGTACAGTTAATGGATAAAGGCTCTTATATTGTATTTCAAAGATAAGGCGATCAAAAGCACGTTAGAGTTTTACTTTTATTATATTTACGTCAATAATTCTATACTACTGAAGCACACACAAAAATCTGATCAATTATCTTTCATGTGCAAAAAACCAAGTTGGGAGAAACAAACCCTCTGCTTTACAGTGTGATATCTTTGAAACAAAAATTCACATTGGAAACAGAAGATTAAGGCCATGATCCTGTAAATAATTATGCATGAGTTTAACTTCATGCATTTGAGTAGCAGCTCTGAAGTTAAGCTTATGTTTAAGTGTTTGCAGGATCAGGGTCTATGTAGTCAAGTTGAACATGCCAATCAGGGCCAACTCCTGGTCTTTCCCCTCATTCCACCTGTCATACACATTCATACAGTTTCTGTGATTCATGGTTTCCCACAGAGGGGAAGCAAGTTAGCTTTAATAATGTTTATATCCACGTTAAGCTAACTTAGCTTTGTACTGTGGCTGAATTTTATTTGCCTAACTAGATTCTTTGTATATGTGAAACACTTTTCACCAGATGTCATCTGTATTGACTGCAGCTGAAATTTATAGGTGCACCTCCTGAGATTGAAAAATTGGCCAACAAAGGAATAAAATTCCTTAAACTGCCAGCTGAAGGCATTCTTAACCACAGTATGCCACTTATTCAAAACAAAGGAGCAAGAATTTTCCCTATGAAAACTAAAATCTCGTTTATGTGTGTTTTTTTGGTCCCTTTAAAATGTTGGCTAAATCTGTTACAACTTCAATTGCTTTCTGTGAAGGATTTTCTATTTTAGCTCGTAAGGTCATAGGACTTTTAGTTCAGGTATATTTTTAAATGGTCAGCCTTTCATCTCTGAGCAGTATGACTGCTCAGAGCTCTGGTATGAAACTGCAGAAAAACCTGAGAGTCCCTGGATTAAGTTTAGAAGTGTGAACAACAAGGGTGATGTGTGATGGGAGTCTGCTATAGACCACCAGACCACGGGGATGAGGTGGAAGAGGCTTTCTTCCAGCATCTAACAGAAGTTACTAGATCACAGGCCATGGGTTCTCGTGAGAGACTTCATCACCCTGATATCTGCTGGGAGAGCAATACAGCAGTGCACAGACAATCCAGGAAGTTTTTAGAAAGTGTAGGGGACAATTTCCTGGTGCAAGTGCTGGAGGAACCAACTAGGGGCAGAGCTCTTCTTAACCTTCTGCTCACAAATAGGGAAGAATTAGTAGGGAAAGCAAAAGTGGGTGGGAAACATGGGAGGCAGTGACCATGAGATTGTTGAGTTCAGGATCCTGACACAAGGAATAAAGGAGATCAACAGAATATGGACCCTGGACTTCAGAGAAGCAGACTTTGATTCCCTCAGGGAACTGATGGGCAGGATCCCCTGGGAAAATAACATGAGGGGGAAAGGAGTCCAGGTGAGCTGGCTGTATTTTAAAGAATCCTTATTGAGGTTGCAGGAACAAACCATCCTGATGTACAGAAAGAATAGTAAATATGGCAGGTGACCAGCTTGGCTTAACAGTGAAATCCTTGCTGATCTTAAACACAAAAAAGAAGCTTACAAGAAGTGGAAGATTGGACAAATGACCGGGGAGGAGTATAAAAATATTGCTCAGGCATGCAGGAGTGAAATCAGGAAGGCCAAATCACATTTGGAGTTGCAGCTAGCAAGAGATATTAAGAGTAACAAGAAAGGTTTCTTCAGGTATGTTAGCAACAAGAAGAAAGTCAAGGAAAGTGTGGACCCCTTACTGAATGAGGGAGGCAACCTAGTGACGGAGGATGTGGAAAAAGCTAATGTACTCAATGCTTTTTTTGCCTCTGTCTTCACGAACAAGGTCAGCTCCCAGACTGCTTCACTGGGCAGCACAGTATGGGGAGAAGGTGACCAGCCCTCTGTGGAGAAAGAAGTGGTTCAGGACTATTTAGAAAACCTGGACGAGCACAAGTCCATGGGGCCGGATGCACTGCATCCGAGGGTGCTAAAGGAGTTGGCGGATGTGATTGCAGAGCCGCCGGCTATTATCTATGAAAACTCATGGCAATTGGGGGAGGTCCAGATGACTGGAAAAAGGCTAATGTAGTGTCCATCTTTAAAAAAGGGAAGGAGGAGGATCCGGGGAACTACAGGCCAGTCAGCCTCACCTCAGTCCCTGGAAAAATCATGGAGCAGGTCCTCAAGGAATCAATTCTGAAGCACTTAGAGGAGAGGAAAGTGATCAGGAACGGTCAGCATGGATTCACCAAGGGCAAGTCATGCCTGACTAACCTAATTGCCTTCTGTGATGAGATAACTGGGTCTGTGGAGGAGGGGAAAGCAGTGGACGTGTTATTCCTTGACTTTAGCAAAGTTTTGATATGGTCTCCCACAGTATTCTTGCCGGCAAGTTAAAGAAGTATGGGGTGGATGAATGGACTATAAGGTGGATAGAAAACTGGCTAGATCATCGGGCTCAACAGGTAGTGATCAATGACTCCATGTCTAGTTGGCAGCCGGTATCAAGCGGAGTGCCCCAAGGGTCGGTCCTGGGGCCGGTTTTGTTCAATATCTTCATTAATGACCTGGAGGATGGCGTGGACTACACCCTCAGCAAGTTTGCAGATGACACTAAACTGGGAGGAGTGGTAGATACGCTGGAGGGTAAGGATAGGATAAAAAGGGACCTAGACAAATTGGAGGATTGGGTCAAAAGAAATCTGATGAGGTTCAACAAGGACAAGTGCAGAGTCCTGCACTTAGGACGGAAGAATCCCATGCACTGCTACAGACTAGGGACCGAATAGCTAGGCAGCAGTTCTGCAGAAAAGGACCTAGGGGTTACAGTGGATGAGAAGCTGGATATGAGTCAACAGTGTGCCCTTGTTGCTAAGAAGGCTAACAGCATTTTGGGCTGTATAAGTAGGTGCATTGCCAGCAGATCGAGGGATGTGATCATTCCCCTCTATTCGACATTGGTGAGGCCTCATCTGGAGTACTGTTTCCAATTTTGGACCCCACACTACAAGAAGGATGTGGAAAAATTGGAAAGAGTCCAGCAGAGGGCAACACAAACGATTAGGGGGCTGGAACACATGACTTATGAAGAGAGCCTGAGGGAACTGGGATTGTTTAGTCTGCAGAAGAGAAGAATGAGGGGGGATTTGATAGCTGCTTTCAACTACCTGAAAGGGGGTTCCAAAGAGGATGGATCTAGTCTGTTCTCAGTGGTACCAGATGACAGAATAAGGAGTAATGGTCTCAAGTTGCAGTGGGGGAGGTTTAGGTTGGATATTAGGAAAAACTTCTTCACTAGGAGGGTGGTGAAGCACTGGAATGGGTTACCTAGGGAGGTGGTGGAATCTCCTTCATTAGAAGTTTTTAAGGTCAGGCTTGACAAAGCCCTGGCTGGGATGATTTAGTTGGGGACTGGTCCTGCTTTGAGCAGGGGGATGGACTAGATGACCTCCTGAGGTCCCTTCCAACCCTGATATTCTATGATTCTATTATTCCTTCAGCAGTGCTGCATTTGGGTTTGGTTGCATTAATCTTAAATATTAGCTCAAGAGAGTAGACAAAGTTTGACTTTGATCCTGGTCACTAGTGACTGAAACAGTTTCCATAATGGTTGTTATCTAACACTCCTTTAGGAAAATAATTGTTGATTTCAGTACCTAGTGGTGTCCACATCACGCAAACTACCACCACAATTGGCATTAGTTGGCAGCTTTAGTTGAAAAACTAGGGATTGTGCTGGTAAGCAGAATAAACTACATACTCACACTCTAGAAGTGGTCCCTTCAGAGCTGATCTGGGGCACATTGCTGGAGAAAGTTACATTTGCCTGTGCAATACTTGTTCTGTGGATAAAAAGAGCATCAGTCTCCAGGGATGTTGAATCAGAACTAAACTCACTTATTTTTTTCTGCCAGTACAATATGTATTGCTTTGTTGCTGAGTAAATATTGATAGATAAAAGTGATCTAGTCTAGTAAAAAATGCATTTGAAAATGACATACAGGTCAGGCAGTTCTTCATTTGAAAGTGCCAGTTAGTTTCCTTTGCATCTGTTTAGATTGTTTTATAAAATATTAATAATTAGCTTGCTAAATGCCAACTATCCCTTTATTATGTTAATATTTTATTATTATAGTAATATAAAGAAGTACATCCCTCTCCATAGATGTTGCTGACAGCTATGATAGGGCCAGGATTTTGAAGCATCATATTTTTCCTGACTGAGAGTGGTCTTGAGGTGTACTTTTCAAAGTTTACTTTATCATTAATTTGTTCTGCAGTGGAAAATTTGGAGTTTTTGATGCTCCTCAATTAACCCTTTTGCATAATGATAAATATAATAAGTATGAATAAATGCTATTACTGTGGCAAATAGATCAATGTGTGTTTTTAGGTTTGTTTATTTTAATTCTTTCACTTTATGTGTCTCCATTTCACCTGCTGTGTGAGTGCCTTTCAATGACATATCTTTGGAATTAGAATATTGGGAGATACCTGGTATTTTAGGGCTTGAACGTTAAGCATGTGAATAGTCCCATGCCACTCTGATTTCAATAGGACTATTCATGTCCCATTAAAGTTAAGCTGATGCATAATTTTTTGCAGGATCTGAGCAAAAGTTTGCCCCTCCCTTATCCCCACAGTGGAAGTATGTCACTAAACTGTCAAAAAGCCAGCTTATAATATGGCTTTCACTCCACTGAGACTTCACAAAATTCTACCATCTAACTACATAATGATGCCGAACTTATTGGAGAGGTTTAATGTATTGGTGAGATACATGTATTTTGTGATTGTTGTAGTCATAAATAGAACACAAGAAATATTTCAGTCCTCAGGAGACTATGCCCATTCATACTACCAAAATGCCACTCACTGTAGTTTATGTTGATCTGCATCACATGATGGTCCCTCTTCTTTCCTGAGTTCATACTGTTATCCACTAATTTTATATTCTTGTGCTTTGAGTGCAGTGACATCAGCTGATTAAATAACTTGAAAAGGATAATGATAGCTATGTTGATATTCAAATTTGAAGCCTAATAATTATAATTTAACACCCATTTTGATAAATAGTGGCAGGGCATAACTCTAAATTATTTCATGTTGTCTTCAGATATCACTACATCACTGTACTTGGATTCACAATTTGAAGATTACTTTTATAACTAGGTGGAAGAAGGAAGATGTTGGTGTCTTCCAATATTACTATAGCTTTAGTGAGCCTTTCTGCATTAGGAGCCTGGGCTCTGATTTTTAAACATACCTAACATTAGTTAATTGTCAAGTTTTTAACAATTGTGCTATATATTTCTTGGTTATTTTTTCTTCTTGATAGGTCCATAGACTTCACTATTGCATGATGTAGCAAGCCTCGGTTTACATATATATCTTTATAGATATTATCTGAAGCTTAAAATTCCCTTTTCCTTCCCTTACAATCTGGAAGACAGATTTGCCTGTCATATTTTTGGCATCTCTGAATCACCATATTGTCAAATTCATATTAACAAAATAGCATAATGGAAAGAATCCAACAACTCTAGCCACTCAAAGTATAAAGAAACTACTGTGCTTCAAGCATTATTCATTAGGCAATGGTATTTCTGAAAGCATTCACTGAATTTTCTGAATCCTGGGCCCGTATTTAATATGATTTGCATAAGCCTATTTGTTAAAATAAATGCTATTTTGCACAATGAAGGAACCACTAATAACTGAAGGGTGAAAGCAAGGCAAGAAGCAAGGAGAACTACATTTGTTCTTTAAAATCATTTTTATTTTATGACTATATTTTTTCAATAATTATGTTGCCAGTGAGAAACTTCAATCCCATGATATACGTCAATGATATAAGTGAGAGGAGTGCTTGCTAATTTTCTCACTTTTCTAATGAAGAATTTAAAATAAATCTCAAACTAAAAATATAGTTGCAAGTGTGTTTGGTTCTCACTCCATCATTATTTTGGAAATGATAAAAAATCCTTATTTTTTATGCTATTGGACTAAATGTATTTCTTGGAATAACAACTAAGGGTCAGATTCACATATGAGATGGAAACACACAGCTAAGGCATCCAAACAGGCTCAATTCAGTCCTGCAGTGGTGTCATGCAATAACCATGTTAGTATTTGTGATCCCAGATTAGACAAAATGTTTTTTAAAAGATGTTCCATTTTTTTCCCTTCATGGTGTCATTGCAGATCTTCCAGGGTTTATAATGCTTGGTTTGGGATCTCTAAAGCTTTCAAACTGAAGTGTGGATATTGTCCAAGACCAATACAGGTTCGAATGAGGATTCACGTGGAAGAGGAAAATTGAGACAGAGGCAGATTGTAATTCAAAACAGGTGGCCATTTATTAATGGGGGATGAATCACAACTTGGGCTGGGGAGGAGCACCTTTACCAACTAACAGTACAAATTCAATTGAAATAGGAACAAGTAACCAACCAAAAAATATCACCAGAGCAGTAATATAAAACAGTTTATGTACACTTAACAACAAAGAGTCAGATAATTTACAACCAACTATTTACTGACAAACCAGAACAAACATATAAAACTGAGTAAACTGTAACAATTCGTCCTCTATACATTATACATGAGATTTGGTACCAAGTAATAAAGAAAAAAGGCCTAACAAACAGAATATCTACAAAAATTAATATGTACATACCACACTCCAGGCGCAGCTGACCAGCAGTACAGACACCAGGGACATGATGAGATGTAACCCGAGATGACATGACACAAGCCGGCTAAATCCGTAGGAGATCCTGGCTGAAAGGGTGATCAGGCCTTCCAGCTAACACGCGGACACTCCTGCTGGTTTAGGCGAGGGACATAGTTTTATTCGAAGACCCTTGCTCGTGCTAGCATCTAATTGGTTCCCCACTCCTACACCAACCAGGCTCCGAGCTGGTGCCCTCTATGTAAACAGATACTGCACCCGGCACGCTAAACTTATGCACATGGCATGCTGGAATTGTAGCACACGGTACCATTGTGACCCACAATTGACCAGACGGAAGGTTCGAGAATGGTCACACGGCCCCAATGTGTTGCACACGACACCGAATGTGACCTTCTGACTGACAATTGGCCATCCAGACTCCATGACAGAGCATAGGGCTGCGACAGATATGTACCTTCAACCTTAACTGCATCATAACTAAATTTTTGTCTGAAAATTTCCTCATTAAAAACAATGTACAGTTATACATGAAAAGTAAATACAAATCTCAAAGACAATGTTACTATGTGATATTTCAAATGATTTGAATGTATGAAGAATAAATCTTAAATCACTTTATAAAACTTTTAACTTTTAGGGCCAGATTCACTGGTAACTGCTAGCTGATCTTATGCAACTGTAGAGAAATCCAAGGCAAACAGAGCATACACACCTTTAAAGATATATTTATGTCTGCTTTCTATCACTAGAGCAGAACAAAGGCACAGTCCCCAAATTACCCACCCCCTTCTTCCCTTTCTGGGTATCGCTTCCCTTCCCTCCCAGTTGTCACCTTTTTGACTTCTCCATTGATAAGGTTTCCCCAAGGGATTCCAAACGCAGGGGTTAGGCATTGGTTCCAGGCTGTATGAGTTGGAGTAAGTCAGCCAGGAACAGTACTTGTGGGTAACCCTGAATAAAAGCAGAGGCAGAGAGACAAGTTTTTCTTGAATCCAGTGCTGGCTGGAGGAGATCAGTAGAGGATTTCTGAGCAAGTAGAGTGTCTGGGTGCTGCTGCATGTTCCTATCGCTGCTCAAGGAAACAAGACTTTTTGTATATTTCTGTTATATGTGTACACACCAAGGATTACCCTGACTCTACATCAGCGATTACTCCTCCAAACAGAATTACCCTACAAAGCCCAAAACTTTATCTTTCCCCTGTGCCAAATGGGTAACTGTACTTTACGTACTTCAAAAATTTCATATGTCTGTCATTTGCATCTATAAATCAAGTAGCTAAATGCCTAAATATTGTCTTAGTAATGCACCTAGAATTCACTGAAGGTGCAAATTAAATCCTTGGCTGAGGCACTTTTAAAAATTTGGCCCAGAGGATAGAGGGAAAATGCTATACTGCAATAGTCAGAAGAACTGAATTTTCACTACCCACATGCTTGTTACTGTCTGAGGAGATAATGCAGTTTTTCATAAGACTTCACTGAGTGGTATTCTATGTATTTTCAGAAAAGGAAAGAAAAGAAAGCTCACACAAATGACTAGGAGCTGGATTTTAAAGGTATATAGATACCTAGAGATGTAGATAGGTGCCTATATACTTTTGAAAATCCCACAGGGCACCTAACTACCACTGAAATAATAGATCTCTTAGTTATTAACATTAAACAATAGATAATGATTGAGGTTAATGAATAAACATGATTGCCAGTATTTACATTGAAGTGCTCTATATGTTTGCTGAGTAAATGGAGATTTGTTTATAGTTAAAATGTTGAAATATCACTAACAATAAATTATATGTTCTGTTTTAACAGGTAAATGTTTCATTTTAAGGGTCTGCCAAAGGTGGGAAAGTCTCTCAAAAGGTAAGGACTTTTTCAGAAATACTATATTACAATGATCATGCCTTCTGACATATCTGTTAGAAACTGAAGAATGTTAATTCTGCGTTGACTATATGACTGATAGCTTTGTAGACCCAAAACAAAGAATATGTAGTATTTATTATCATAGGCTTTGGCTTGATGTTAGTTGTGCTGTGTTTAAAATAAAAAACAAGCTGTCATTCTTCTTTTCTTAGTAAGAATAATGGATTAACTTGATAGATTCAGAAAAAGTGCTTGCTGAATGGAAGTAAAATGTAGACAGCATGTAGCAGTTTGGTGACACTAGTTTTTGTGCGAGATTAAATAGATAGTAAAGAAAACTGCTAGGGACAATAAAATGTTCATGGTTTTGAGCAAGAAGTTTTTTGTGGAATGTTGCAAGCTACCAATTTTATTTATGTTTGTTTATTTGTTTGTTTATTTAAAATGCGACTCTCATTCAGAAAAGGAAGACACAGAGACGTAAATCATCTGTCTTACTTTTACTACGCTATTGAGAAATACCATGCATTGGTGTTATACTCTCCCTCTGTCTTTTCCCTCTCCTCCACTTTCCCTCTCTCTCTCTCAAGTTATTATTCAAACATTTAAAGTATAAGGCATTCATGGACAAATTTGATTCCAAAAGTTCTATTTCACATTGAGAATTCTTTAAATTTTGACAAAATATTTAAAACTGAAAAAAATCACCTGGATCCTTATCATGCCCAAATTCTTTGTTGTGGCTCTTCATGATTTTGGTGTGATCATTTCTCTTCTGGCATTCTATTCTCCTTGAATTGGCAATATACAGGTATAGCAGTCAAGAAAATGGTATCGTAGAGACTTTACTGATAATCTTCCCAGCCTCCTAAAGGTACTAGTGCATGGGACAGCATTTTCTTCTGATTGGATGTAATTTAGCCAGGGAAGACAATTAAAGGGATTGTGGTCTGTAGTAAACTCTCTCCCTGAAACAGAATTGTTGACCAGAAAGAGAGAGAGAGAAAGAGCAACAATCTGACTTCTTGATCACCTCAGGCTCACAAAATTTAGCAGTTGAGAAGAGGCTGAAGTCTCTCCTGTTAGCCAACAGTCTATCAGTAATGTGAGAGACAGAAATCCCCCTCAACTAGCTCTACAAGTCTGTGAAGCAGAGCAGGAGAGTGCTGTAGAAAGATCAGCCTATTCCATAGTCATTATCCTGCTTCCACAACTATCTGGGCCTTGTGCTACCTGGAAAGAAACTAATTTCTGCTGCATCCTTAAATAAGTGGCTTCTTGTGCAATGAAGAAATAAACAATTCTAAAAATTGCATTGGGATAGGTTCCTGACCTGGATGGGTCTCCTAGTTCTATATGATTATTTGATCATGCTCTTTTGTTGTGTATGTCTCTTTCTTGATCAGATTCCACTCTCCCAATCTCATATATTGACTATACCTCATCCTGGTGCGTGTTTGTGTGTTTGCAATGGTTTAGATTAATCATAATTTCAGATCTACTATAACTGAGTGGTTTCAAAATGCTCAAAGTGTGTTATAACTAATGAAAATAAAAATGCACGATTGGAAATTCTAGAGAAAATCGTAGTAATACAAGTGGGCTCATTTTTGTGCTGTGTGCCAGAGTCTCCCTCCCCCACAGGTCTTTTCATTATATAGAACATTTTTTTTTCCTTCTCAGATACTACAAATAGGCTTTGGTCTTGCTAGGAATTTAAACACAATATTGGCTGAGATGCTAAACAAAGTCAAAGAAAGAAAGAAAATAGCTTAGAAGTGATAAATGAGACTTTAGTTCCCTTTAAAGGAAGAGAGGGTTGTAGTTTAAGAGGGATCCTATCTGACATTACTGAAAATGAAAAAGACATAAAAGGACACATGGTATGAGGTTGAGAAAATGCATGCCACCATTCTGACAGGCATAGCTAACCACAAAAAGAAATCTATTCAAATCTAGTTCAGGAAAAAATAAAAAAAAACCTAATGATACTGTAATCCTCTTGAAAATTTGTATTGCTTATTAAATAAGCCAGTACAGTAAGATAAGTAATAAGAAGTATTTAGTCTTGCAGTATTAGTTGATATTATATTGTGAGATAATTATGTTTCTCTTTCTTTTAATATAATGGTGACTGCAGACGTTCACTGCAGTTGAGAAAATGTTCTATACATTATAAATTATTTTAGCCAGGACCAAATAATCGATGCCAGTCCTTGCTGTTGTACATATATGAGGCATTATATTATGACAAAACTGCTTCCCAAGTGTACAATATCTGTTTATTTTTTCAGTTTAGATTGTGAATTAAAATTATTTCCATAAAAACATATAAAGAACAGATATGCATCCTGTTACATACCGTATTTACAGAATGAAAACAGGTATTCAAAATTCTCACAAGACTACCTCAAAATATAAATATATATATTTATGCTACATGTATTTGGTGGGAATTTGACCGATTTACTGTATTTAGTGGATCTAAGGTATGATAATATAAATATTTGGGAAATATATGCCTGTTTATTTGAATAGTTGTATAAATATATATTTCTTGCAACAAACTTTCAAGCTTCACTGTTAAACCTACTATATTGAGCCTGATATTGAAGTATACTGTACTTCCAGGTTTGTTTGATCTTGGCAATTTAAAAAAAAAAATTAAAAATGGAATCATAGATTTTCATGGTTCTTAAGCCATGAAAAAAAAATTGACAGGTCCCTGCCCTCAGAACCTCATAATGGAAGGGCTAGATTGAACCCAGCCCTATATAGAAACACAAAGGGATAATGGGAGGGAAAATTAAAGAAGCCTCCCCACCAGCCATCTAGGTGCTTGTGAGAGAGTTAAGCACAATATTGGCACTTGCTTTCTCCTTGAACAAAGATGCTATTGCTGAGAACAATGATAGAAACCCCAATAAAGGAGGGGTCAGGGAGGGCAAGTATGTGGTGGCTATGGCCCTGCTAGTTCCTTCACACCAGCCTGTCCAACAGAGCTTAGTATGCTTGGGAGCACAAACCACACTCACTGAAAGGTCATTACAGCAGTCACCTTTTCTGCACACTCCTTCAACGCTTCTGGGGGCATTTATTACCAGGAGGTAACGCTAAGGCAAATGGTTGATTCACCAAATAAATGAAACAGTTATAAATGCAACAAAGCAATATCGGTTCTATGGAATAAGCCAGACTCTTCTCCAAGCAAATTTAACTAGCTCTCTCCACCTGCACTTTGTTTGCATGGGGGAGTTTGGATAAGCATGGGGAGGGGAGGCAATGATAGCATGGGGAGAGGAGGCTAGCCCATCACTATTATAACTATTTCCATGAGTATAGCAGCTGGGATAAGAGTAAAAATAACCAAAAAATTTCAAAAATTTTTTTACCTTTTTTATTTTTTAGAAAAAATTCAGTGGAAATTTCTAAAATCAAATACATTTCAACAATCTCTATTGCTGGTTGAAAATGCAAAACAATGCAGGAGGTTATTATCACAGTTTAAATTTCCAATGAGAAATTTTATCAAGGAATCCAAATTCAAATAATTTTGACCAGTTCTACCGATGTGTAATACTTCTCAGGGCAGGAAAGAGTTGCACACTGGTAACCACTTTATTGCTGATTTAAGAACATTAGGCCAATATCCTACATCCTCTGCTAAAATGTATGACAGGACTCACACAGCTCAGTCATGTTCGCCTTGTTGAGGTTCCTTGGAATCAGGGCTTTGGAGCAGAGCCCGGAGCTGGAGCGGAGCCTGAGCGGAGCAATTGAAAAATTGATTGCTCCAAATTCCTGCTTGGAATGGGGTAAAGAGGTTGGTGAGAAAGCTGAGGGTGAAGCTTCTAAATCTGAGGATCTGCAATAAAGAAAGTTTTACAGTTCCAGGGTGACTTCTTGCATCCCCTCCACGGGTAACAGGACTCCTCAGGCAACAATGCTGCCATTGTCTTCACTACCTCTGTCTGGACAAACATCCTCTGCCCCCTATCTTAAGAGGTACAGAGCACAAGTTAGTGGATAAAAAACTACTTTCATGAGTAAGTGACTAAAGGTTGCAAAACCAGGTAAATGAGAAAAACAGAACATATGTTACATAAATTTGTAAACTTACCAGCATGCCTGCATACAAAAATACCCATTTTTATTCTTGTCTGTAGCTGTGTTCAGCATTAAAAAGTGTTGTTTGTTGCCTGAAGAAACTTTATATTGAAGCCTTCAAACAGCATTCTTATTAGTAAAATCTGATGGAAGTGCAAATGCAGGCAAATTCAATAACTATTTATTTATGCCATGAATCATTGCCAAAGTTCCTGTACCCTAAAGGCATATATATTACGTACGAGAGTATTTCAGTTACTTATGATTTCTTCTCTGTGCATTTGCAAGAAATATTAATGCAAGGATATGCCATACACTTTATTTAAAACCTCATTTGTCAAGTTGGTGTGTTTGAAGTAGAAAATATACCATTCTAAACACATTCGTTTTGGGCTATATGAGTTATTCTATTTTTACAAGTTAGGAACAGTAGCTAGGGTGGGTAGCGCTAAAGGGTCAGTGTGATTTGGGAATTCAAAGAGGTTGGAGCTCTTGAGAGATTTTTAGAAGCACCTACTTGGCTTAGGAGCCTAAGTTCCTTTGAAATTCAAGGATTTGTAATAAATCTATCAAATTGGGGGTACTACTATATGCCTGGAGAATAGCAAAACTAATACCTGTATTAAGAATGAGGTGGGCAAAAAAAGATCTGGGCAGCTACAGAACAATTAGTCTGACATCAATAGGCTTCAGAACTAATTTTGAAAGAAAGACAAACGGCATGTAGGTAAATGCAAAATGAAATAAAAGGCTACATGGGTTAACCAAAGGTATACCGGTATTTTGCCAGATTAACCTCATATCCTTCTTTAATCAGATAACTGATATTTTTTGACAAAGGAAATGCAGTCAATCTAATCTATCTGGACATCAGTAAAGCATTTGATATAGTATCATGTGGGAAATTATTAGGTAAAATTGAGAAGATGTGGATTATTATAAGAATTATAAGGTGGATACGAAACTGGCTAAAGGAGAAATGACAACATGAGCCATGACAACTGGCTAAAGGAGAAATGAAAGGAGAACTGTTGGGATATAGGGGGTCTTACTAATGGAGTTCCTCAAGAATTGGTCTTTGAACTGACTTTATTTAATATTTTCATTAATGATCTTGGCACAAAAGTTTGGAGTGTGCTAATGAAATTTGCTGATGGCACAAAGTTGGGAGGCATTGTCAATACAGAGGAAGACTGAAATATCATACAGAAGAATGTGATGATATTAAGGACTGGATTAATAGAAATGGAATTAATTTTAATACTATAAAGTCTCTGCACTGAGGAACTGTTGGCTCATCAGTTGGAAATAGAGGAGGAGAAAGACCTGAATGTATTAGTCGAACATAGGATTATTATTAGCCACCAGTGCGCTGTGGCCATGAAAAAGGTAAATACATCCTAGGATGTATCAGATGAGATAGGGAAGTATTAACACCATTGTACAATGCACTAAGATCTAATCTGTGTACAGTTCTGGAACCCATGTTCAAGTTGGATGAATTCATACTGGAAGAGGTGCAGAGAAGGACTGCTAAGATTATCAGAAAAATGGAAACCCTATTTTATGAGATGAGATAAAGTATATGTCTGCACTGCAATTGGAGGTGTGACTGCATCTCATGTAGACATACCCCTATTAGCTATAATCCAGATAGCATGACTAAAAATAGCAGTACAGATGTGTGATAACAGGAGACTAAACTGATGACTCAGGAGGTCCCTTCTAGTCCTATGTTGTATGTTCCTATGTACTTCAACATTTTTGAAAATTTTACTAACAGTTCAACCTGAGTTGATGTCATGGACATGCCTAAAAAACCATAATCCCTCAACAAACAAAACACTTTTATTCCCCATTCCCCTGAGTTGATTTTCATGCCAATAGTAGTAAAAAATAAAATAAAAATAAATCAGTTCTGTGATGTACTTATATTCTGGTAAGCAGCTAGTTGATACCATTTTGAGATGCCATTCCAGTGGGTCAGTGGATGATGGAGAAAAAAGGAAGGGAAGAGTGTTAAAAAGAAATTAAGAAGAAGAAATTACCCACATCAAATGCCAACCATACAAGCAGATAGAAGAAACCTGAAGAATAAGGAATAAGCATTCTCTGTTTTTTTCATAATCTTTATAAATATCTTGAGCATAATGAGTCTATGGGGGGGGAAGTATTTAAACAAACAATACTTAGTTCAATTGCTTACAATAATCAAGAACTCATTAACGTGTAAGGAGCTTCGTTTAAAATAGGTTCTGAAAAGAGGACTTCTAGAGGTTATATGTGATGGGGGTTAAAGAAAATGGCCCTAAATTAGGTTGAGTACTCATTTCAAACTGCCAAACACTTTCTGAGATCTAAGTCACCATCCGTGATAGGCTGCAAGGAGAGTACACCAAAGTGAATCATGCCACACCAGAGTGTCTGCAGTGCTACAAGCTTCTCAGGCCTTGCATCTAAATGTCTTTCTGGAGTTTCTGCTTTGGCATATGTCACTACCAACCAATCTAGTGGTTAACCAGAGAGGTGATCTCAACAAGGCACTTGCAATTTATTTTGCTTTGACTTTTATATCACAAAATTTAATGCTTAGATCAAACTAATAGAAAGCACCCTAAATATGTGATTATCAGTAAGCTTTTCCTGCACTCTTGGTGGCTTCTGTACTTCATGTAAATTTGTAAATATAGTTCAGCATCAATGTTTATTGTATTGTTAAGCAGAGGATTATAAGAAAAGTCATGACCATTCATGTTAAGTGGCTTGTAAATTATCCATGTGCTGTTTACGAGCAGTTATATGCTCTATATTGAATCATGCAAGCCACTGAGAGATTTAGGTAATCTAATAAATACCCCTACCATTACAAAATTGGCTCTTATAGTGTACTTTTTTCTGTGCTTTGACCAGTTTTAAATGAGTAGAGTGATGGAACTGGCACCTTTTACCTTGAAGAGATTACTCCACAGTCTATGAGATTTCATAGTTTGGAACATTTTTTTAATGTTCCACCTAAATTTTCATGCACCTAATTTAATCTCATTACTCCTATTTATATCATCCTTGTCTTCTATGACACTATTCTCCCTTCATGGTATTCACACCCTTCAAATACTTCTTAATGCACTATTATCAGTTCAAGCCAATTACATTAAATTTTCTCAGTCTTGACTAGTTAAAAGAACAAAAATATCTAACCAGCACTTTAATTGTTTTTTTTATATTTGGCTCTTTAAATTTTCTCCAATTTAACATCATCATGGTATTGAGGTACTGAGAATTGGGCAAAGTATTGTAGGTATGTCTCTAGAAAGAGACTGTCACTACTCTGGACCTTGATATGAAACTTCTTTGTATGCAAATCAAAATTACTGTGTTTTTCTCTGCTTTAATAGTGCAGAGCTCCCTCCAGAAGTCTGCCATGCTTCTTAATATGTAGGAAATACCACGGTAGCAATTAGAAGGCTGTCAATAATGTGTTTGTATATTCAGGACATTCTGAGTGAACCAAACCTCATCTGATGCTTTTCACTCTGTCCCCCTGGGCCATAGACAACCTGGGGTATTTTTATTTGTACAAAGTGCTGCCTCTGACAAATCAGTCTTCAGGCTGTGTTTGCTGGTGGGTTAGTCAGCAGCCATTTGCGGCAAGTGGTCACTGAGGTTGTTTCTGAGGTTGTTTCCACAGCACTGCGGGGCTTCCAAAGTGTAGTGGGCCACCCAGAACCAGGATGTTCTTCTACACTGAACGCAGGAGACGTGGGTGAGGCTGATTCCAGGGGTGAGTGTTCTCTGCAACAGACAGAGGTTGGGGGGACAGGTGGACAGGTGATTTTCTGCCAAATTGTCCATCTCAGAATGTACTTGAGGGGGACGGGACTGAGCCTTGCGGAGTAACAAATGGGCCAGGGCAAGGAATGGGAGTCCCAAAATCTATATCAGACCCATCTGGAGGGAGCACCCCTACTGGGGACACTAATGATGTTGCACAGCTGCTGCAACCTAATCTGCAGTTGTTGAGATAACTTCAGCCATCTGTGCATGATTCATTTGGCCTAGGGTTGCCAGGGGTCTGGCTTTCGAATGGAATGCCAGCTCAAAAAGAGAGCCTGGTGGCTTCGGTCAGCACCACCGACCGGGCCATTAAAAGTCGGTCAGCAGTGCAGCGGGGCTAAGGCAGGCTTCCTGCCTGCCATGGTTCCGCGACTCCCGGAAGCAGTGGCATGTCCCCCCATCTGGCTCCTATGCATAGGGCAGCCAGGGAACTCCACACGCTGCCTCCACCCCAAGTGCTGGCCCTGCAGCTCCCATTGGCCGGGAACCTGCTTCAGTATGGAGCCTCCTCCCATACTCCGAACCCCTCAACTCCACCCCACAGCCCAGAGCCCTCTTCTGTACCCTAAAGACCTTATCCCTGGCCCCACCCCAGAGCCTGCACCCCCAGATGGAGCCCTCACCCTCTCTTGCATCCCAACCCACTGCCTCGGCCCGGAGCCCCCTCCTGCACCCTGAACTCCTCATTTCTGTCCCCACCCTGAAGTCTGCACCCTCCCCCATACCCCAACCACCTGAGCCAGCCCAGTGAAAATGAGTGAGTGAGTGAGGGTGGGGAGAGCCCCAGAAAAGGGGTGGGGCATGGGCAGGGCCTCGGAGGAGGAGCATGGCGGGGGGGCAAGGGTGTTCGGTTTTGTGAGAGTAGAAATTTGGCAACCCTAATCTGGCCCAGGTTCCAGGGAAGGTCCAGCATGGGCATGAGTTTGGGAGTTGGGAGACAGGCAGGTGGGGCAGACCCCCGGCACGGGTGTGGGGGGAAGCGGTGTGGTTGAAACCCCTGGGCACATTTCAACTCACCAATCATTAAGACGTATAACCTCCTGGGAAAGAGCTGAGCTTCCTGTGTGGGCTATGAGGAAACAGGACACCGAGGATGCCCTGTCAGTCAGTCCTGAGTATGGTTATGCTGAGGAGGGTGACCCGATCGGAGTTCACTTGCTCAGTACAACTAAGGATAAAATCCCGAGAGGGGAATACATGGACATATTATCCTTTTTGCACAGGGAGGTGTTGACCAGAAAGTAAGCTGGGACAGAGCAAACAGAATAAGGAGTTGACCAAGTGGCCACAGGTGCCTAAAACATGAGAAACTGAGAGGCTGTCTTCTTTATTTATGCAGGTGTTATAATACAGGCATACTCAGAGAGAAGCCCTGCCTTGTTTAAGTATATGAATATAATCAGGCAGGCATACAATATGTTTGGAGGCTTGTTCTGGTTTAATTATGATGAGCAGTTTCGATTAAGGGCAGCAACATAAACTGGGATCCGGTGGGACATACTGCATCACACGCTGTGGTTACAATGGATGACTCCGCGGGGTCCAAGAGTTCACATAGACAGGGGCCTGTTCCTTCCACTGCAAACTCAGGAGGAGCACAAGTCACATAATATTTGCTGGGCATTTAATAACAATGATTGTTTCCGGAGTCCAGGTAGATTCAAGCATGTGTGCGAGATACGCTTTGGGACCCATTCGGCCCATTCTTGCCAGAGCAGTTGGGAACAATCGCAAGGGGAAAACAGGATTGGGGGTAGCAGGATCTGGACACAGCCGGGATGTAAGGGGCAAAGAGAGGGACAAGTCAAAGATGAGTGATGATGGTGATGTCAACTGTAACAGAAAGTGGAGGTGGGGAGGGTCACTCAGAAAACTTGAAAGAAAAATAAGGAGATCGACTTTGGCTATTTTAAGCGCAAGTTGATGGTCAGATGTCTAGGAGGAGATGTCACTAAGACAGGTAGAGATGTGGGAATGGATGAATAAAGAGAAGTCACAAGTGGAGAGGTAGACGTGTGAATCATCACTGTAGAAGAAGTAAAGCCACACAAGTGTAATCCAATTAAGAGAGAGAGAGTCTTAATCCTCTAGTGTCTTTGCCACATAGAAAGATAACAGTCTATTACAGCTAATAAGAATTATACCTGCAACTGAAGCAGTAAAGGCACATATATTTAGCATTAAAGGTCATTTTACAAGCCAGTGGTCACCAAAAAGGTTGCAAAGTGAGAAGAGAAAGGGCCGAATGACAAACAGAGGAGTTGAGAACTCAATGCCTCTGCAAATCATAATTGTGGAACAGAAGTGGATTCTAAATTAAACATGTGCCAAACCACGTAGGGCTTTAAAAGGCAAAGCCAACCCCTTATACTCTACCTGGAAACTAATGGACATCCAGTGTAGTCTACAGAGAAGAAAGCCAAGTTCACATTCTCAATTATCAAGACTGCAGAAGTTTGTGATATTTTGGACAACAACAATTTCTGTCAGTTTGTGCAAAGAAATAGTGTAGACTACATTACCAGCAAGCATTTCTTAGGATAAGAAAATGATATCTTACTAAGAACTTTTTACAGGAAGTTTGATGGCCAAATCTCAAACCAGGTGTGATATTATTAGTCAATACTGTCAGGGAACAAGGGATCTGGCTGGGATCACGAGAAACAAATCTGTACTTGGATGCTTGGAGATAACACAATAAAAACTAATTAACATCAACCTTAAAGGATATAATGATAGTGCTTACTGTATTAGCAACTGTGACAGACCCAGACCAGTGGGGTACAGGAGTCTGGTAGAGGGCAAATATACTGGTCACTGGATGAGTAGTTTTCTGTTCCCTGAGTGACTAGAGCAGGGGCTGCACTAGAGTAATCAGGAACCTGCTAGAACCAGTTAAGGCAGGCAGGCTAATTAGGACACCTGGAGCCAATTAAGAAGAAGCTGCTAGAATCAATTAAGGCAGGCTAATCAGGGCACCTGGGTTTTAAAAAAGGAGCTCACTTCAGTTTGTGGTGTGAGTGTGAGGAGCTGGGAGCAAGAGGCGCAAGGAGCTGAGAGGGTGAGGGTGTGGGTGTGCTGCTGGAGGACTGAGGAGCACAAGCGTTATCAGACACCAGGAGGAAGGTCCTGTGGTGAGAATAGGGAAGGTGTTTGGAGGAGGCCATGGGGAAGTAGCCCAGGGAATTGTAGCTGTCATGCGGCTGTTACAGGAGGCACTATAGACAGCTGCAGTCCACAGGGCCCTGGGCTGGAACTTGAGTAGAGGGTGGGTTCCCCCCAAACCTCCCAATTGACCTGGACTGTAGGTTCTTCCAGAGGGGAAGATCTCTGGGCTATTCCCCAACCCACATGGTGAATCTCTGAGGCAAGAAAATCCGCCAATAAGCACAGGACCCACCAAGATAGAGAAGGAACTTTGTCACACAACCCATTCCCAAATATGTTCATAGGGTGCAAGGAATAGGAAAGACATCAAGGAGAATGTAAGATTAAGACAAGAATTAAGCTAAAAGTTTTAGGACTTCCTTCCCAGCTCTTACTGTCAATAAGCAAATCTAATAAATGTTTCAAGAAATCTTATCCTCTTACAAATGTTAACTTTTTAAATATATATTCTGTTTGTTTAAATATACAGTGTAGCTCAGTTTCATGGCAGGGAGTAGTCACGAATGGCACATCGCATATATGCAAATTCCCAAATTGTGCAAGCACATACAGTAATCAGTGCAGTCATAGATGTGCAGTTCAGTCTGAAAATAAAGCCTGAGGATTGCTAGTAATGAAAATGATAAAAGTAAACATATTCAGCTTTAATTTGTTTTGTTGTATTAAAGTTTATAGTAGGACTACTGAAGAAAAATACAATAATGTGGTATGGAAAATATGTAAGAGATAAAGAAGCATATTACCACTGGGGTGCTTTTATCTACTTGATTCAAAACTGGGACTACAGGCATTGGTTAATTTCTGTAAATAACAGGCTGATGAACAGATTTAAAAATATACTGACAATAGTACAAAGTAGCAAAAGCTTGTTCCAGATGTCACAGTACCTGTAAGACTAAGCACCAGTTAGTTATGTGAAGTGATGCTTTGACAATAATAATTTTGGTCTTCGTTTCTGAGAATGACAAAAGTAAACACTGTCAAAGATAGGTCTACTATTATGTTTTTTTAAATCACTTTGACTGGATCACAGCACTTGGCAACAATAATATAAATACTCGTTTCTTTTATAATGGGTAGAATAATGCAATAACCTTGAATGACTGCATAGTTAAACCATTAAATTATATTCCATAAAATAAGCATAGCTTGTCATTTATTCCTGCTGTATTTTCTGAATGTTTTCTTAGGTTTCTTACAGCTTCAGATCATGATTGGTATAACATCTTGTAACATCTGACAGCCATTTTCTTAAACCCTTTGTCCTAGCAATTATTAGATGGCTTCAGAAAACTCTGGTGCCAAGAGGTTAAACTCCGTGAAATAATATAAAGTGCTAAAGAAAATTATAATAAAAAAACACTCTGCCACAACCATAGACAGCAGATGTTCTAAAGCCCTCTTTAGAAGCGAGATCTGCCAGTCAGGCATTCTATGTGAGAGGAACTTTGGAGCTTCCCTACATGTCTTTGAAATAGCTTCAAAAAGTCCTGTGGCACCTTATAGACTGACAGATGTATTGGAGCATAAGCTTTCATGGGTGAATACCCATTTCGCCAGATGCATGCGAAGTGGGTATTCACCCACGAAAGCTTATGCTCCAATACGTCTGTTAGTCTATAAGGTGCCACAGGACTCTTTGTTGCTTTTTACAGATCCAGACTAACATGGCTACCCTCTGATATTTGAAATAGATTGAATATGTGGACCATCAAATCCATTATTGACCAAGGATTGGGTGGGAGATAAGGGGTTTATAAGAGCTAGTGTTTGTGGGTGTGCTGGGAAATTAGTTGGGTCTGATTTAATCTTTGATTGTTTTTGGTTTCTGATAAAAAGCAACTGTTTGGTCTTTTGTGTGTGACTATACTTTTGATGTATGTCAAAGACTCATCTACATAAAGCCACATACAAAAATGACCCATTTAACAATTTTTAATACAGATATTAAGATTTTTTTTTTAGTTCTGAGACACCAGAAGGAATTTTGTTGTAATATTTTTTTGCTCATTGACTTGTGACTTTTAGAAATTCTTATACCATGGACTTAGAATGGGTGCATTTGAAACCAGTACACATACTGAGTCGAAATAAAAGAAAAACAAGAGTAGCAAAGCAGACGAATGTAGTTTCCCATTTATAAAGATAGTTGTCCCTGATGAATGGTAGAAATTTAAGTTTCTCCTTCTCTGTTGATATGGCATGTACCAGCATCAAATGGGATAGGTAGGATCATATCTTGCCATCCCTTTCAATTGGGCCATTGTCCAGCTATACCGAAAGAAGGACAGGAGACACTTGATATGGATTTAATCAGGCTGCAACTTTACTATTGGATGTCTGGGATTACCCGGCAGATAAAATTGTATAGTGCAGGTAACCCCAGTTTATTCTGTAATTACCCGGGGGGCTTTTACCAGCCCCCCCCTCTTTTTCTATCCAGGTCCCCCAGCAAATCCATTGCCGAGAGCTTACCATCACCCACCCCCACCTTGTAGGAGGAGTAAGGTGGGTTATAAGAAAGGGGGGTTGGCTCCCTGCCATTCCAACCATAGGAGCCGTGTAGTAGTTTTGGGCCGCGGTTCGGCCCTCAGCAGGGCTGTGGGGTAGCCTACCGCCTCGCTACAGTCAGAAAAGAGCCCCAAGCCCTCAGTCAGGGCGCGGCAGTAATCACACAGTCAGGCAAATACCCAGGCCTTGTAGCAGGGGCTGGGTCAGGGTTTGTAGCAGCCCAGCCCTAGGTCAGGGCGGGGCAGCAAACAAATAGTCAATCAGTGGCCCAGGCCTTGTAGCAGGGGCTGGGTCAGTCGCAAATAGTCAATCAGGTAGCCAGCCTCTCTAGGCCAGGGGAAACGGGGGGAGTCTGCCACCCAAGGAGTGGGTAGCAGGGGGGACACAGGCCCTCCCACTCCACTGCGTCCCAGCCCGGGGCCCTAGCAGCAGCGGAAACTCGCTGCTGTCAGTGGGGATCCTGGCCGCAACACACTTGACATCGGCTCTGGCAGTGCAGCAGCCAGACTGGGGTCGGCTGCCCCCGGGCTACTTCCACTCTCCCCCTTGTATAGTACCTGGGCCGTGTTAGTGTCATCGGTGCTCTCCACCAGCATTGGCTCCTCTGGGTAGGTAGCGAAGGGCAGGCTCGGCTCCTCCTCAGGTTAGCTGGCACGGGGCAGGCTTGGCCAGTCCTCCTCAGGGTACCTGGTACGGGGCAGGCTTGGCCAGTCCTCCTCAGGGTTCCAGGCGAGAGGTAGGCTCGACTGGCCGGTGAATCAGCAGGCCAGGTGCGGCCTGCAGCTGTTTCCCAAGCGGGAGCTCGGCCACGGACGTCTGCTCTCTCCGCCGGCCTGGCCTCCACTGAGCTCTGCAGGTGGGCTTTTATACTTCCGGGTCGGGGCCGTGACCTCGGAGGGGCGGGCGCCGGACCTGGTGGCTCCGCCCACGTTGGTATTAGGGGAGATTCAGCCCTCAGCGGGGCTGTGGGGTAACCCACCACCTCGCTACACCCTCCGCTCCTCAAGGCTGGCTCCCATCCCTCGGGGCCAGACCCGTCGAACTCTCCCAGGCGGGACAAGAAGTCCGCGTTCGCGGGGTCCTTACCGGCCCTATGGCAGACAGTATAAGCATAGGGTTGTAACGCCAGATACCACCGCGTCAACCTCATATTATTGTTTTTCATCCGGGCCAACCACCGAAGCACGGCGTGGTCAGTGACTAGTATGAAGGGGGCCCCTAGGATGTAATAATGCAGGGCGTCACAGGCCCATTTTACTGCCAGGGCCTCCTTCTCTATTACAGCATAGTTTCTCTCTCGCGGGAATAATTTCCGGCTGAGATACATAACTGGGTGCTCCTCCCCATCCACCTCCTGAGACAGGACTGCCTCTAGTCCTACCTCCGAGGCGTCGGTCTGTAGGACGAACCCTCGGTCAAAGTCAGGGCTGTACAGAACGGGTTCGCGGCAGAGACAGTCTTTGAGAGCCCGGAAGGCGCTGTCACACTCCGGAGTCCACTCCACTCGTCTGGGACTGGTTTTGACGAGGAGCTCTGTTAAGGGGGCTGCAATGGAGGCAAAATCGGGGATGAACCTCCGGTAATAGCCCGCAAGTCCCAGAAATTGGTGTACGTGGCGCTTCATAGTGGGTGGTGGGCATGCCGCTAGGTCTTGGACCTTTCCCACAAGGGGTTTCACTTGTCTCCCTCCAATCGTGTAGCCCAGGTAGGTGGTCTCCTGCCACCCGATACGACATTTCTTCGGGTTGGCGGTTAACCCTGCGGCTCATAAGGACCTCAAGACAGCCGCTACCTGCTCCAAGTGGTTCTCCCCCCGGTTGCTGTAGATGACGACATCGTCCAGGTACGTGGCCGCATACTCATGGTGAGGAAGAAGGAGGCGGAATGTCGCGGGGGCACCATGGAGACCGAAGGGCATCCGGGTGAATTGGTAGAGACCCGTGGCGGTGGCGAAAGCAGTTTTCTCCTGTGACATGGGGTCGAGGGGAATCTGCCTGTACTCCTTGTTTAGGTCAAGGGTCGTGAAGAAGCGGGCCTTGCCTAAACGGTCCAGCAGCTCATCTACCCGAGGCATTGGGTAGGCGTCGAACTTCGAGATGGAATTGCATAAATCTATGCAAAAGCGCTGTGTGCCGTCCGGTTTGGGCCTGGGTGGGATCAATCAGAGCATCGTCTACGGCCGCCAACTGTTCAGACGCCCGCCTCAGGGTGGGATCCTCCCTCTGGTCTCGGCAGAAGTCTGTACCGATCTGAGGGTCATCTGTGGATGTTAGTGGGAGGTCTCTAGGCAGGCCTTCCTGGCTCCGATGTCCCACTTCTTCAGCCTCCTCGGTGTGGTCCTCGCGGCAGTCCCCCTCCAAGGCTGGGGTGATATCGGGGCTCTCCTGCACATGGGAGCCCAGGACGCATGGGAACTCTGGCCAGTCTCGCCCCAAGATCACGGGGTAGGTGAGTCGCGGGGCCAGGTCAACCACCATGGTCCACGTGACTCCATCGACGGTCAGTGGGACTCGGGCACTGGCGTACGGTCGAACGTCACCATGGATGCACTGCAATAGGATGTTCCCCACCTGGGGGTCTTCAGGGAAGCCCAGGTTTGGCGGACTAGGGTTTGTCCGCAGCCAGAGTCAACCAGAACCCGCGTCTGATAGTCTCCGACAACGACGGGCACGGTGACCTTGGCAGCCTGCGGCGATCGGGCATGGTTCTCTCCAGCGCAAATGTGCCCAGAGCTGCAGTCCATCTCAGTGCAGTCGCGTTCCCACAGGAGAAACAGGGTCCAATTTTGGGTCGCCTGGGTCGGGCAGAGCCTCCCCCCTGGTTCTTAGGGGGACTCCGTGGGCCATGGCCTGTCCCGGTCTCGGGCCTCATGGGGGCAGGCTGAGGGGGACCCTCGGGACGTCTATACCGGGCCTCCTGACTCCGCGGGGGATTCCGTGGTTCAACTCGGGGGCTTGCCTGTCTCTCGGGGTTGGGGCGATCGAGCCCTGGAGGATGGCCCCACATACCCGGCCCAACCGGGGTTTCCGCTGCCAGGAAGTTCTCCATAAGGGCAACAGCAGCCGCTACAGTGGAAGGCCGGTGGCAGAGGAACCAAGCCCTCCCCCGGACGGGAGGATGTGGACGAACTGTTCCAACAGGATCTGCTCGGTGAGCTCCTTGGGGTTCTGCCTCTTGGGTTGTAGCCATCACTGACACAAGTCTCTCAGCTCCTGGGCTACCAGCCGGGGTCGGGCACCCGGGGTGTAGGACAGGGCCCGGAACCACTGCCGGAAGGTTTCAGGGCTGATGTCTAAGGCGTCTAAAATGGCCGCCTTCACCCGGACATAGTCTCGTGCATCCTCTGTGGACAACCCCCGGTAGACTGTTTGCGCCGTCCCCGTCAGGAACGGTGCCAGGAGGGTGGCCCACTGGTCTGGTGCCCACCCGGCAATGTGTGCGACTCTTTCGAAGGTCACTAGGAAGGCCTCAGGGTCATCCTGTGGTCCCATCTTAGTCAGTCTTACAGGCAGGGTGAACCAGGGAGTCCCGTCCGGGTCTCCCGGCTGGGGCCCCGCGGGCCGGAGCAAAGCTGTTGCCAACTGCTGTAAACACTGTTGCTGGAACTCCCGGTTTTGCACAGTCAGGTCCTGTATCAACTGCTGCTGCTGGGCTCCCAGCTGCTGGACGAGCTGCTGTTGCTGCTGAAGCTGGGCCGCCTGCTGTCGCTCCCGGCTCTCCGTCAGGAGCGTGAAGAGCTTGGTTAAATCCATGTCAACTGTGGGGGACCGCTCCACCCCCAGTCCCCTTCTCACAGGGGTCTAGGGCTCGTGCCCACATTCTGGGCAAGAGGTCCCCACTTCTGGTACCACATGTAGTAGTTTTGGGCTGCGGTTCGGCCCTCAGCGGGGCTGTGGGGTAGCCCACCGCCTCACAACTGTCAGAAAAGAGCCCCGAGCCCTCAGTCAGAGCGGGGCAGTAATCACACAGTCAGGCAAATAACCAGGCCTTTAAGCAGGGGCTGGGTCAGAGTTTATAGCAGCCCGGGCCCTAGGTCAGGGCGGGGCAGCAAGCAAATAGTCTAGCAGGAACCCAGGCCTTTAAGCCGGGGCTGGGTCAGGGTTTGTAGCAGCTCAGGCCCTAGGTCAGGGCGGGGCAGCAAACAAATAGTCAAGCAGGAACCCAGGCCTTGTAGCAGGGGCTGGGTCAGGGTTTGTAGCAGCCCGGACGCTAGGTCAGGGCGGGGCAGCAAACAAATAGTGAAATAGCGGCCCAGGCCTTGTAGCAGGGGCTGGGTCAGTCGCAAATAGTCAATCAGGTAGCCAGCCTCTCTAGGCCAGGGGAAACGGGGGGAGTCTGCAACCCAAGGAGTGGGTGGCAGGGGGGACGCAGGCCCTCCCATTCCATTGCATCCCAGCCCGGGGCCCTAGCAGTGGCGGAAACTCGCTGCTGTCAGTGGGGATCCTGGCCGCAACACACTGACATTGGCTCTGGCAGTGCAGCAGCCAGACTGGGGTTGGCTGCCCCCGGGCTACTTCCACTCTCCCCCTCGTATGGCACCTGGGCCGTGTTAGTGTCGTCGGTGCTCTCCACCAGCATTGGGTCCTCTGGGTAGGTAGTGAAGGGCAGGCTCGGTTCCTCTTTGGGGTACCTGGCACGGGGCAGGCTTGGCCAGTCCTCCTCGGGGTACCTGGCACGGGGCAGGCTTGGCCAGTCCTCCTCAGGGTACCTGGTACGGGGCAGGCTTGGCCAGTCCTCCTCGGGGTACCGGGCGAGAGGTAGGCTCGAGCGGCCCGGTGAGTCAGCAGGCCGGTCGCGGCCTGCGGCTGTTTCCCAAGCGGGAGCTCGGCCACGGACGTCTGCTCTCTCCGCCGGCCTGGCCTCCACTGAGCTCTGCAGGCGGGCTTTTATACTTCCGGGTCGGGGCCGTGACCTCAGAGGGGCGGGCGCCGGACCCGATGGCTCCGCCCATGTTGGTATTAGGGGAGGTTCGGCCCTCAGTGGGGCTCTGGGGTAGCCCACCACCTCGCTACAAGCCCCAAACCCCGCACTGTTCCATTCCTTTAACCAATACCTCCTTTTTAAGTCCTTTACCAGGCCATTTATCTGGTCACTGGATGCCTTCCCTATGGAGAATGAGGAGGGGCACGTTAAACACTAACAGATTTATTGGGCATAAGCTTTTGTGGGATTTTATCCATGAAAGTTTATGTCCAAATAAATCTGTTAGTCTTTAAGGTGCCTTGTTGTTACTGTGGGTAGACTAACATAGCTACCCCTTTGATACTTGACTTCCCTATGGAGTACCTGCACTGCACATCTGCTGCAAGGAGGCTCCAGCAATTAGCTTGGCTGCACCCACCCACACCTAGTCGGGGTCCCAGACATCTACCAATGGCCTTATGTATAGTATCCCAAAAAACGTTACCCCCTCACTTTGATAGGTGAACTCTCCTTCTCCCCAGTGAACTGAGTTGCCCTTTGTACTATGCAAGGATCATCAAGGACTCCCACAGCGGTTTTGCCAGTGCCATGTACTGAAACACCTGCCCCTCCCTGATGGGCCATATAGGTGACCAGCATCCTGGATCCTCATATGCCACAGCTCCATAGCATCAGTGGCATGTACTTGAGTTAGTCGCTAGTCCTGGTGCTAGCTCCTACACTCTGTTGAACCTCAAATGAGACAAAGCATCCGCTATGCCATCATCTAACCGTGGGCACATGCTTAGAAGAAAAAGAAATGTTAAGGCTAAAACACTGTGACACAAATTCCCTCACTAACTTCATAACCCTGCGTGAGGTGGAACTTTTTTATTGGGAGGGAGTTGTAATATGCCCTCTTGTGTTCCTCTCAATACCCGGGAATGCTAATGTAGTGGAAGAGCCCTCCGTCTCATCTTCTGCAAGGGGTACCCTCAAATGTGTCCCTCAACGGATATAAAATCAGCCTGCTATGATCATTCTCCTAACTAGTTGTTTTCTTCTTTGAATGCCACCACTGGCTCCCCTTTCATGGCAGTTTCAAGATTCTTCTTGTCATCTTCAAGGTCCTTCACAGCTCTGCCCCTCCAAGTTCCATATCCTTACCCCCATTCTATCAATGATGTCACCTTTGTATAAATGATGAAGCATACTTCCCCTTACACATGAAATGCTATCTTTGAGCTAGGCCACTAACCTCTCTTATTCCCTCCTCAAGACCTATTTCTACTGTGGAGCTTACAAGATATCAGACAAATAATGATAGCTAAGAATAGCTGTTGTTTGATTATAAAAGGAACAAATATTTTAAAGATTCAGAACCATCAAGTTGTGTAAATATCTAATTTGTGTAACCACTTGGTCTTGTAATCAGTACCATTGTTTTCCACTTGCCAGTCTTGCCAGACCATTGTCTTCCCTCTCCCTACCCCTTCCTGTTTGTTTGTGTGTGTGTGTGTGTGTGTGTGTGTGTGTGTGTGTGTCCTATTAGGGGCCATATAGCCTTGTGTCCTTTTACAGTGTTGAGATCTGCATAATCCTGATCTGGACTGAGCACTCCTGCAACACTACTTTTTGTAGGAGTTTAACAGTGAGGTAATTGTGAAGTGATTATGCTGATCATCCCTTCTAGGTCTAAAATAGCCCTAATTTGTTGACTTTCAGGGACACACTAAGTTTTATCTATTATCTGACACTTTTGGTGGCCGAGAGGTATGGGATAGATGGAGTTCTGTTGGAACAAGGAGATGTATTGTTTAACAGGTTCATGGTTTTTATTTTGTGAGTGGAGGCTGATGTGAGATGGTAAAATAACCCACAAAATACTCCAAAAATGGGCAATCTGTACTAGCATCCAATCTTTTAGATAAGCACTTCATAAATTGCAGTAAATGAACCTTACCTTCCTCCAGAGCTATATCATGCTGCTCAGAACACCCTAATTAATTCAGATTCCAGTGACACTAGAGATGGCCAAAGAGATGCAAGGAGATTGACATCATCCCCTCTATGTCCCTCCAGTTACATGATTTTGACATCGTTGACATCCATCTCTATGGATACTTTTTTGTGGAGGTGCCCCTGAAATGTGAAATTGTGTATATATATATATGTGAGATAACAGGTCATGCCTATTTGGAAAGTTAGTGTTGTTATAACCTGAAAGATATTTTAAGACATTTGAGATTTTTGATAACTAAGGAGTTGTTTTTCCTGAACAAATACATGAGTTTGTTTACTTCATTGAAAGGAACACTGTGAGGAAGGGAACATTTGCTATTTGTTGCACTGTGATAATTGCACAATGAGATTTTGATGACTTAGGGCACAGCGTGAGAAATGAGCACCTAGTTAAATTCCTAAACTGATATTTTGGTGCTGGAATAACTGGACTCATTTTCAAAAGTCTTGGGCACCCAGCACTTCCCTTTGAAACTGCTGACAGCTGCTGGATGTATATTTATATAACAACTCTGTTACTGATGATAAATTATATAGTCAATTGTTTGACCATACTTTGGTTTGTTATGAAATATACCTAAGAGATCAAATAATCAGTGTCAGTCAGGCTTATTAATGTGGTACAGAAACAGATTCTACATGATACTCATCTCCAAGGAGCTGTCCCATTCAGTGATGTTGAATTCATCTTATGCTGAAGGTGTGCTCCCAAAAGTTACACCTCTAAAGCAAGCCATCTTTTCATACCTTACTTGTTTACCAGTAAAAAGTACCATATATGTCATTTGAAACTAGATTCAACCAATTAGCTTTTTATCTTGTTGTTTTGGTACCTTGCATATCTCTGATCTTTGTTTTGAACCCACCATGCATTCCAAGTTATGATGCACTCTGATATTGCATGCATTCCAGGTACTAACGGCTATGCATTCCAGGTACTAATGGGCCTGTACTAAGATAAATAGATAGTGAGGATAACTCCCTTTCTATTGCTATAAGGAAACAATTATGTGTCCAAAAACTGGCAATTTTCCCATCTACTTAAGCTGAAACTTACCTCAACTAATGTAAGGTATTATGGGATACTTAGCATAAGTGAACAGGATTATAACAAAGTTACAGGCTAATTTGGGGTATCAATGATCTATTGATACTTAATAGTTAATATATATATATGCTTGCCAGCATATGTTAGTCAACAATTATGGTACAAGAGGAGCAATGCATTGTAGTGGTCTGGACTTTAATCATAGTTCTGACATTGATTGCTTTTGAGGCATTAGGCAAATCACTTTTGTTCCACTTTCCTATTTATAAAATAGGGGCAATTCCGATTGTTACCTACGTCACATTGGTGTTATGAGAATTAATATGTTAATGTTTAGAACTAATTACTCCAGCAGGATAAAGTAATTGGAATGTTAAAATCAATGGCTATAAACTATTTAGGAAGGATCAAGTGGGCAAAAGAGGAAGGAGAGTGACTCGATATGTCAAAAGTGGCATTACTTGTTTCTGAATCATTGATAACTTGGAAGAAAATCACATTGAATGCTTATTGATCAATGTCCTAACATATAAAGCACAAGACAGGGTACTAGTTGGTGTCTGCTACAGGCCACCATATCACACTACAGAACAGGTGACTGCTTCCTTATGCACCTATGGGAGACTTCAATTTGAGTGACACATGATGGAGATCTCATGCTGGGAGTACTACAGTATCCTTGGAATTTCTAAACATTATAGATGACAATTTTCTAACTCAAAAAATGTTGCAGCCAATGTAGGGGTATTCCATATTAGATCATGTTCTAACAGATACATGGAACTGGTCGCAGAACTAAAAGTTAATGGTAGCTTAGCTTATCTCATGACTTGATCATAAAGTCCAAACCAGTAATATATATACTTAGGGCTTTAGCCGTTCCAGTTTCACAAAGTTGATTATGAGACAAATTAGCTGTGAGGAAGAATATCTTCAGAAAAAGATGAACAATCATTCGGAATCATTTAAGAGCATATTACAAATTACCAAAAAGCCATACTCCCACAACTGAGGAAGAAGGCTGTGCTGGTTCAAAAGCAACCTGGTTTAGAGGGTGATTGAAGGCAGCTGTAAAAAAAAAAATTAAAAATAATATATAACAAATGAAAGAAAAGGGAAGGTGATAGTGATGAATATATATCAGAAGTTAGTAATTGTAGAAAATTGATAATGGAAACCAAAGGACACAAGGATAAATCTATGGCCAGCATAGTTAAGGACAATAAGGAGGAGTTTTTAAAATACATTAATAACAAAAATAATCTGAGAATTATATTACTCCATTACTAGTTGGAAATTATAAAATTATCAATAACAATACAGAAAAGTCAAATATTTTTTTATTCTGTATTTGGGAAAAAACACAGATGATGCAACCTCATCATATGGTGAGGATAACACTCTTTCCATTCCACCACTATCTCTGGAAGATGTTAAACAAAAGCTACTAAAGTAAGGCATTTTTAAGCCAGCAGATCCAGATAACTTGCATCCAAGAGTTTTAAAAGAGCTGGCTGAGAAGCTCACTGGACTGTTGATTTTCAGTAAGTCTTTGAGCATTGGGGATGTTCTAGGAGACTGGAAGAAAGCTAATGTTGTGCCAATTTAAATAAAAAGAGTACATGGGATGACCTTGGTAATTATAGGCTTGTCAGCCTGATATCGATCTCAGCCATGATAATGGAGCAGCTAAGACAGGAGTCAATTAATAATAGAATATCAGAGGGTAATGTAATTAATGTAAGTCAACATAGCTTTATGGAAAATAGATCCTGTCAAACTAACTTGATATCTTTTTTTTTTTTTTTGATGATATTACAAGTTTGGTTGATAAAGGTAATAGTGATGACATAATATACTTAGACTCCTGTAAGGAATTTGATTTGGTGACACATGACATTTTGATTTTTAAAAAATGGAACAGTATAAAATTGACATGGCCGCACATTAAGTGGATTAAAAACTAGCTAACTGATAGGTTTCAAAATGTAGTTGCAGATGGGGAATTGTTATTGAGCACATCTGTTTCCTCTGGGGTCCCACGTGGATCAGTTCTTGGTCCTGTGCTATTTAACATCTTTATCAATTACCTGGAAGAAAACTGATAATGTTTGCAAATGATCTAAAAATTGGTGGAGTTGTAAATAATGACGAGAACAGGTTACTGATTCAGATTGCTTGGTAAACTGGGCACAAGTAAACAAACTGTTTTAATATAGCCAAATATAAATGTATCCATCTGAAAACAAAGAATGTAGGCCATCCTTACAGAATTGGGGACTCGATCCTGGGAAGCAGTGGCTCTGAAAAAGATTTGGGGATCGTGATGGATAATCAGCTGAATGTGAGCTCTCAGTGTGACGCTTTTTCTCAAGAAAAAGTAAGGAGGTTATTTTATCTCTGCATTTGGCACTGGTGGCACTGCTGCTGGAATACTGTGTACAGTTCTAGAGTTCACAATTCAAGAAGGATGTTGATAAATTAGAGAGGGTTTTAGAGAAGAGCCAGAAGAACGATTAAAGTATAAGAAAAAAGAGCAGGAGTACTTGTGGCACCTTAGAGACTAACAAATTTATTAGAGCATAAGCTTTCGTGGACTACAGCCCGCTTCTTCGGATGCATATAGAGTGGAATATATACACACATACAGAGAGCATGAACAGGTGATAGACTGAAGGAGCTCAATCCATTTAGCTTAATAAAGAGAAGGTTAAGGGGTGACTTGATTACAGTCTATAAATACCTACATGGGAAAAATATTTATGGGTAATAAAGGGCTCTTCAGTCTAACATGCTCCAATGTCTGCAAGTTGAAACTAGACAAATTCAGATTGGAAATAAAGCGTAAAATGTTAACAGTGAAAATAATTAACCATTGGAACAACTTACCAATAGTAATGATGGATTCTCCATCAAGACTGGATGTTTTTCTAAAACATATGCTTTAGGAATTATTTGGGGGAAAGTGCTATGGTCTGTGCTATTCAGGAATTTAGACTATATGATCACAATGGTCCTTTCTGGCCTTTGAATCTATTAATCTAAGACCTGCGTCTTTAGCTTCAGAACCAACTCATGGGTTTGCTCCCCAAAACTCAGAGTGATTCAAACCTCCCCCTGTCCATGACTTCCCTTAATGAACCACAACTGAAAGATCTTTCCTCCATGCCTAGTAATTAAGGTAATTGTTATGGGTCAAGGGCTCTTCACTCTGTTAATGAAGGGGGAATTTTAACTTTTTCACTGTCCAGCTGGGGATAGGAGTGACTATATCCCGTCACTGCTTGTAAAGTATTTGAAAAGAAAAGTGCTGTATAAGAACTAAGTATTATAAGGGTGATGATAAAGAAGATATACTTTTCATCTAAAATTATTCAGCATGACATGTTAATTCTATGTCATTTAGCAAATGGTCTATTACACAACATTTCTTTAGCTGTATTATTTCTGCATCACTGATTTTACTCTTAATCCCTGCATCGTCTTTGTTTCAGTGGATGTAATATTTTGAGGTCCAAGCCCTAGGTTTCAGACTAAAGAACCACCATAGACCCCATAAATAGTCTTGGCTATTACAGCTGCCATTAAAACAAGCTTCAAGATTCTATTAAAGGTACCACTGAGAAAAATGGCATTTGACTTTTGAATCTGCTGCTGTTTTATCTATGGTGTTGGCTTTAGGCTTAGATTCCATTTTTCCTCTTTTCTCCATCTCCTTCATCCTCTTGTTTGCTTTCTCCATAGACAGAAACAGCCTCATTTAGGCTTATACCTAAAACCCTGTTTCAGATATTAATCCAACTATGATGTTTTAATGTTACTGTTTATGTACAAACACAAATGACATAAGTATACCTGTGTGAGAGATGATTTCCACTCTTTATTTCTCTGCCACCAACTTAGCACCTGAGCTGCTGTTCATATTTTTCTGTCCTTGTTTAATCATTCATTTTGAACTAATGTATATTTTTGTAAGTATTGTTATCCCTTTTGGCCCAGTTAGTTGACCTATGTTTGGAGCTCTGAGGGTTGATTTCACTAGGAGAAGAAGTTGATGATGGAGACTGGTATCTTTGATGCAATCCTGTTTCCCCACGAAGAATGTACAACATCCTGTTTCCCAGAACACCAGTGGAATCAAACAGCAGAAGATAGTTTCTTTGTTCACCGTTTCAAGCCCCTTGCAGCTATCACTCAGCCCCAAAGCTGTCATTTTAGGGTTTCTCATGGCCATGTTTTAAGTGCATGTTCAGGTTGGGTCTTTCTGATCTTTCATTGTGTCTTTCTGTGGTGTTTCTCCTGCTTCTCTTTCTCCCTCTCTCTCTAACCCACCCATCCACTTATTTACTAAAGCCTATATCCAGCCAAGCCCCAAGGACCCACATATTCAGTTCAAATTCCTGAAGGGTCTTACCCTTGCCTTTAGGCAGTGATGTGTCCTAGCTCCTGTTAAGCTTCCTCTCTTGGCTACTCACCCAACTGCTGTGAGGGGACCTACCTACTGGATCCCATGTGTTTTAAACCTCTGGAGTCTGAACAGAGCCCCTGCACTGTCTCGGGCTTGGGGTCCCTTGGCACACCCTTAAGATGCAGATTCTCTGTCTAGCACCCTCTCCTGAGAGTTTAGATCACACAGCACACTGCCCACCACCCTGGAATCAGTACTTACCCCTCAAGCTTCCCCTGTAGCTTAAATACACCCTCTCCCAGAATCCAACTGATTGTGAACTTTCTGTCTTATAGTTCAGTCTCTCAGGGGATGTGTGAAAAGGTATAACACATAATGTTAACCTTACAAAGGAGTTATATACAGCATTACATTTTCTTTAATTGCATGAGAAATATACAGATCTATGCAAAAATAATAAACCATTCGTGTATTTCCCTGCCTCAGTTTCCTCACCATTCCAAAGCATTCTTTGAGCTGGGTCCAGAATTGTCTGTTGCAGTGCATGGCTTGGGTTCTGCAAAATGGAGCCTTCTCTCCCAGCACATCTCCTCTGACCCTGGCTGCTCAGTCCCCTTCTTCCCTTCTGTCCGAAGTTCCTGACTGTCTCTCTGTGTCCTTTTCATCTTGCTTGGGGAGTTTCCACTCTCTTCACTTCCGTCTTCCCTTCAGATGAGACAAAAGAATATTTCTTCCCATTCCAGCCAAGCTTCTTAGCCTATCTATGTCCGGTCAAAACACAGTTGTAAAAGTTAAATACTTTTCATTGTCCTTAGTTTGATGTGAACCTGTTGCAGGTCTGGCAGCAATGGTGGATACACAGACAGAGGCATTTGTAATACAGCAATTTCATAATAAGTGGAATACGTAAGTTGTACAGATACTCCCCATAATTGTCACATGTGCCTGTCTTTGGGATGGAGGCCTCTTATTGTTTGTTAAAGGGGCTTAGCTGTTTTTTACAGATATCTTAAATGAAGGGTGACAGTTACACCCACCAGCTTCAATGATGTTTCAGCCAACCCTGGCAGTATTAAAGCATTGTGTGCATGCCAAGACAAAAACATTCACATTTTTCCTTTAGAGTGTTAAACAGTTAAATTCCTGTAACAGGGTTGAAGAACAGGGCATAGCAAAATTAGTGCCTGAATATGTTATCCTCAGGAGGGATGGGAAGCTTGGCATATACACAGTTTCTAAGATGAAGTGTTCTGGGGTATTGCTTGTCCCTTGCCTCTTCTCCTTAGCGCTTTCTCAAAAATCAAACAAACAAACCCAGAACAAGCACAATAAAGTATACAGTAGGTGGGAAGTGTAATTTCCAGCATGGGAAGACATGCTGCTTGAGCTAGTGCCTAAAAATAGCATTGTGGCTGCTACGGCACAGCCAGCTGCTCGGATCAATGGCCAGAGTACAGTCCTGCCCAATCCCCCAGGGCATGTACTTGGGCAGCTTAGTGGCAACACGGCAGTATTTTTAGGTACCAGTTTAAGCAGAACTAGCACATGCATATCTACATGAAATAGAGTGGGAAATAGAGTGACTAGCTGCTGTGTAAATGTGCCC
This sequence comes from Trachemys scripta elegans, assembly GCF_013100865.1. Lineage (NCBI taxonomy): Eukaryota > Metazoa > Chordata > Testudines > Emydidae > Trachemys > Trachemys scripta. Next base: position 75,836,449 of record NC_048302.1, read on the forward strand.
TAAACCATACCTCCATTCTTCTCCCATAACAAGTGAAATGTAACTATAATTAACCAGAGGGTCGTACACTTTGTTGATTATGTACACTGAGCTGCCAGGGATCCCAGGACCTGTACCAATTTTAGAATACCTTGCCACTAAATCTAAATGTTAGTGTGAAGTTGTCGAAGATACTCCTTTACTTCATTGTTTTATCCATTTCATAGCAACAATTTCCCCTTGACAGTGCCCATATGGTGCTGCAGGCTCTGAAGCATAGCATCGTGACATCAGAGGTAACTGAGCCAGTCATCACTCCCTCCCTCAAGTAAACACAACCCTAGAACAACTGTGCTGCCTGCTGTTGTCATCTCTCTCTTTGACAATGTCCACTTGGTGCTGGAGGTACAGAGAGTCCTCAACCTGCAATACCAAATGGACACTGTTTAGATTAATTAAAACAATTTTGACTTGGCAAAGAAATTATCTTGGCTGAGCCAGGTGTAGTTTGGGGGGAAATGCACATTTCCAACATCACTCCTACTCAGCCAATATAGCTCCTGATTTGAAGCAGCTCTTGCTATTCCTGTCCTGACCCCCCCCCCCGCACACACACACCTTGCAACTCTGTGAAAACGTGTAAGTCATGACCTGTAATTTTATTTGTTGTCTAGTTTCAACAAATGGGATTGAAGTATGTAAATGTGTTGGAGGGAATGAGTGATGACTGTCTGAGTTACCTCTGTCATGATTAGGGCCCTAACAAATTTGCGGTCCATTCTGTCCAATTTCACACCCAGGGGGTTTTAAAATTGGTCAATTTAATGATTTCAGATTTTTACATCTAAAATGTCACAGTGTTGTAACTGTGGGGGTCCGAACCCAAAGAGGATTCTGTGTGTGGGGGGTGTGTGTGTGGGGGTGTTACAAAGCTGGTGTGTGTGTCTGTGTGTGGGGGGGGGGACAGGGAGGGGTGTCACAGGATTGCCACCCTCAATTCTGTGCAGCCTTCAGAGCTGCAGCGGGAGGTAAAGGTAGGTTCGATCTCCCCTGTGCTGCTGGGAGGACCACAGCCAGGGACTCCTAGCTGCTAGCCCCAGTCAGTGGTGGATTAACACAGGGGTCCACAGTGCTTGTGCCCAGGGGCCCCAGCCAATTTGGGGACCCCCTGGAAAATGGGCATCCTGAGCCTGGGCACCTCAAACCCGGGCAGAAGCCATGAAACCAGCTCCGGGGCTGCTGCAGCGCAGAAGTGAGGGTGTACTCCTGTCCTTCCCCAGCCTGGCCTGGACAAGCAGCTAGAAGCTTCTGGCTGGGGCACTCCCAGCAGCAGAGGGAGATCAGATTTCATGGGGAAGGCTATTTCATGGTCCATGACATGTTTTTAACAGCCATGAAATTGGTAGGGCCCTTGTCATGATGCTCCCCTGCTTGAAGCATTGAATGGGCACTGCGTAGAAATGAGGTTTCTCTGATTGGTGTTTTGGTTTTCCAATTGTCACAAAAATCAATAGGGGGTCTTCCTAGATGCCTAGAACATTACCTGAGATTTTTGTGTTACTGTCAGACAAACAGAGATATGCAATTGAGTTGAGTTTTAGGTCTCACTTCACCCAGACAAATGACCTTTTTTACACTTTTTAGCCAAACGTTTGTAAGAACAGTGGAAAAGCTGATGTAGATTGGTCGGTCTGAAAAAATTAACTATTGCCATATGTAATTAAATAACATTACACCACTATTTGCAATATTCACTAGTGTTTTGTACAGTAAATACAGTGATGCACAGAGAAATCTGAACTAAGGCAAAATTGGTCAACTTTTAAAGACCTGTATATGATCTCTTCTTTCCTTCATGCACACAAAAAATACAACCAGATTTTTCTTTGTAAATGGAATGCCACTATAGATTTACAAAAGATACCTTGATATTCTTCTGAGGAGAGGTGACAAGGGCCTCTTTTCACCCCTTCATAATATAGGGATACACTTTTACCCTGGATATGTCTCTGTGTGTGTTAGGGCTGGTAACCACATCTGATCCTTCTCTATGTAACAACTTCACTGTTGCTACCAACAGTGCAGTGATGTATCACAGCTACAAAGTTTACTGATTTAAATAAGCTGCATCCTTCCTCTGTATAATTGTATTTGTGAGTTTGAGTGTAAAAGTCAGACTCAAATAGATACATCACTTGTGGCAGAATGTATTCTTTGACCCTCCTCTATTTCCATTTTGTCTACTGAGTAGCATAAGTTTCACTTTATCAAAAAAAAATGTAACATTTTATATATCAGCATTCACCCAAAAATATACAAAGTGCTCTACCATTTAATACTGCACAGAAACACTTGCAAAAATATACAAAGTGCTCTACCATTTAATACTGCACAGAAACACTTTGCAAAAACATAGGACAGGAAATGATGAATTTATTCAATTGAAACTGGAGTGTTAGTTTAATGAACAGAAGGTAATTACTTTATTTGGAATTTAACCAAATTTCTGGGATTAACAATTTGCAGAAGAATTCCAAATTAAAGTTCAGAAGTTTCTCGGACCTTAATTTTATTTCTCATCAACATAATGCCCCCTGTTCTTTTGTCATGCTGGGGCTCTGGGTCTGCATTCACCATCTCTGCTTCCTGCAGAGGTCTCAAATGCAATTACAGACTCTGGCTGACTCTTTTTGTAGCCTGTGACAATAGAAAGGGTCAGAGCAAAAAACAGTACATTCCTAAGCTGCGTGAGGGTCTCTTGTATTGGCTCCAACATTGGCTTAATTAAAGGGAGAATGGCAAGATTTTTTGAGGCACTTTTCAGTCTCTTATAAAATACTGTTTCTTTTAAACCTGAAGTAGAATTGAATATTCTGCATGACCTTGCATCCTGGAAACAGCAAAGTTTCTGTCACACACGCACCTGGTGCCCACTATTTTGATCTCACTCCTGAAGGAGCAAATGCCTCACAACCAGACTTGAAGAGTTAAATCTTTATTTTCATTTTTATTCATTCTTTGAGTAGGTCTTGTTTACACTAGAGAAATGTATTGTGCTAAATAACTTTTGTTCTACCTCAAATTATTGTAAGATACCTTTCCGGCACATGCAAAAGTTATCCAAATAATTGAATAGGGGGGCTAAGCTTGGAATAAACATTGCTTTGGCAATGCTTTGGTATTTAAATATCAATACTTTCTGTATCATTCATTTCAGTACCAGTGCAAACCCAACTAGCAAAAATGGCTCAACCAGTCTTTCCACTAATATCCCACAGTGCACTGGTTCCTTGCAAAATCTCCTAGAATACATTGACTGGGTGAGGAATTATGGCATAAGGTACGCAGGAGGTAGGACAGTGCTGGTATGGATGCAAAGCAGATTCATAAGGGCTCTGAACACAGTTCAGCACAGGTAGCGTGGATGCACTGGGACATTTCTACTTAAGCAGATTCAATGTAACTGATTTCAGTTACAAACTCTTTGTTTTCTAGTGCAGGAAAGGCCTCCTGAGGTGTATAGCCAAATGGTAACAAAATATTTTGGGTGGGAGTTTCAAAAGTGCTCATCATTGGCAAAACTCCCATTTATTTTAATGGGAGCTGATATTGACCAACAATGAGCCCCTTTGAATATCTTACTCAGGTAGTTTAAAACACTGGCACAAGAGTCTCTCTCTCAGACATCATTTTGAATTCTTTCCATTTGTAACCTGGAGTATAAACCTAGGCAAACTGACATATAGATTTGAAATAAAAAACAACAACAAAAAAACCAACAGGTGCATTTAAGGAAGAAATTAAAGATGACGACTGTGGGACATGTCAAAATCCTGTTGTCTCATGATATTGTCACACTTTACAATGCTATCCATCATTTTAAAGTAATGTTGTTTTGTTCAAATGGTGAAAGTCTGCTGAAGTCTAAATATCTCTTTAATCTGTCAATAATTCTCTTCAAATCAACAAACAAACAAATCCATACTTTTTCAGACACTAATAAAACATAGCCTGTTTGGTGCGCCTCTTGCCTGCTTTGAGCAGCAGTTCATTAATAAAGATTATTCCCAGGGCTGTGCTGATATGTTTGATCTCAATGCACAAAGATATTTGGCAAGATGGGTGCTATAGCTAGCTTGAAATTATTCTTAATCAAAAACATCCATTTTAATGTCAGCTCATTCAAGACACAAGGTGTTGGGGAGAGTCTAATATTTGCCAAGCAGAAAAAGACAACATGGGTATTGGGAAAATGATTATTTTCAGGCTTCTAGGAAGATATTAAAATCAATGGAGATTTAAAAATAAATAAACAAGAGCTGGGAAGACATCTGTATAGAAATACATTAATGCATCACAACTCCAGACCAATGCGAATTTCATTGGAAAACAATCATGAGATTATTTCATACTCCAACTACGCTACAACAAAATAGTTTTAAAAACATATGGATAGCCATGCTGGGTCAAACCAATGGACCATCTAGCCCAGTGTGCTGTCTTCTGACAGTGACCAGTGCAAGATGTACTTGGATGTTTAGGAACACATTGAGCATGGGGTTACGTTTCTGACCATCTTGGCTAGTAGTGATTGATGGACCCATCCACTTATACTTATGGCCTTCAGAACAGCCCCGGCAATGAGCTTCACAGGTTGACTGTGTGTTGTGTGAAAAAGTACTTCCCTTTGTTTGTTTTAAAGCTGTGGCCCATTAATTTCTGTGTTACATGAAAGGGAAAATAATACTTCCCTATTCACTTTTTCCACACCACTCATTATATTAAATACTTCTATAATATCCCCCCTTAGTAATCCGTTTTCTAAACTAACAGTCCCAGTCTTTTTAATCTTTCCGAATATGGAACAGCTTCCATACCCTGAATCATTTTTATAGCTCTTCTCTGGACCTTTTCCAATTCTAATATATCTTTTTTGAGATGGGGCAACCAGAACTGCACACAGTATTAAAGATGTAGAAATACCATAGATTTATATAGTGGCATTCTGCTATTTTCTGTCTTATTATCTATCCCTTTCCTAATGGTTTCTAATATTCTGTTTGCTTTTTTGACTGCCACTGTACATTGAGTAGATGTTTTTGGAGAATTATCCATTATGACTCCAAGATCTCTTTCTTGAGTGGTAACAGTTAATTTAGACCCCATCATTTTGTATGTATAGTTGGGATTATTTTTTCCAATATGCATTACTTTGCACTTATCAACATTGAATTTCATCTCCCATTTTGTGGCCCAGTCACCAACTTTAGTGAGATCCCTTTGTAATTCTTCACATTCAGCTTTGGACTTAACTATCTTGACCACCTCACTGTTAACCCCTTTTCCAGATCATTTATGAATATGTTGAACAGCACTGGTCCAGTACAGATCCTTGGGGGACCCTGCTATTTACCTCTCTCCAATCTGAAACTGACCATTTATTCCTACCATTTGTTTCCTACTTTTTTAACCAGTAACTGATCCATGTGAGGACCTTCCCTCTTATCCCATGATCACTTATTATGCTTAAGAGCCTTTGGTGAGGGATCTTGTCAAAGGTTTTCTTAAATTCCAAGTACACTATATTGGCTGAATCACCCTTGTCTACATTCTTGGACAAAGAATTCTAGTAGATTGGTGAGGCATACATTCCTTTGTTTATTCTTCCCCAACATCTTGTGTTTATCTATGTGCCTGATAATTCTGTTCTTTACTAAAGTTTCAACCAATTTGCATGGTACAGAAGTTAGGCTTACCAGCCTGTAATCACCGGCATCGGCTTTGGAGCCTTTTTAACAGCATCACATTGGCTATCCTCCAGTCATCTGGTACAGAGGCTGATTTGTAGTTTGTAGTTTTGCAATTTCATATTTGAGTTCCTTCCGAAATCTTGGGTGAATACCATCTGGTCCTGGTGAACTAGTACTGTTCAGTTGATCAATTTGTTTCAAAATCTCCTCTATGGGCACCTCAATCTAGGACAGTACCTCAGATATGTCACCTAAAAAGAATTCTTTTAGCTTCTCCAACATGGGTTGTCTTCCTTGAGTGCTCCTTTAGTACCTCGATCAGCCAGTGACCCCACTGGCTGTTTGACAGACTTCCTGCTTCTGATGTACTTGAAAAATTACTGTTAGTTTTTGTGTTTTTACTTAGTTGTTCTTCAAATTTTTCCTTGGCCTGCCTTATTATACTTTTATACTTGACTTGCCAGAGTTTATGCCCCTTTCTATTTTCCTCAGTAGGATTTGAATTTCAATTTCTAAATGATGTCTTTTTGCCTTTTTTCTTTTTTACCTTATTGTTTAGCTGTGCTGACATTTTTTGGCATGTTTCTTGTACTGTTTTTATTACTGTTATTATTATTTTTATTTTATTGGCATATATTTAATTTGAGCCTCTATTATGGTGTTTGTAGATAGTCTCCATGCAGCTTTCAGGCATTTCACGGTTGTTACTGTTCATTTTTATTTCCATTTAAGTAGCTTTCTCATCTTTGTGTAGTTCTTTTTGAAGTTAAATGCTACTGTAGTGGGTTCCTTTGGCACTTTTCCCCTACAAGAATTAAATTTAATTACATTACAGTTGCTAATATTGGGCTGATCAACTATATGCTGCTCCTGGACCAGATCCCGTGTGCCACTAAGGACTAAATCAAGAATTGCCTCTCCCTTGTGGGTTTCAGAGCAAGCTGCTCCAAAAAGCAGTCAAATATGGTGTCTAGAAATTTTATCTTTGCATCCCTTCCTGAAGTAATAGTCAATATGAGGATAGTTCAAATAGCCTCTCTAATCGCCTTTAGCATTTCACAATCTCTTCACCATCCCGGGCTAGTGATCAGTAGTATATTCCAACTGCTATACTATCATTGTTCAAACACTGAATATCTAGTCCTGGTGATAGATTCTATGGTACATATTGATTAATTTAAGATATTTAATTTATTTTACTCTATACTTTATTTCACACATGGTGCCACTTCGCCACCAGTGGGACCTACTCTGTCATTCCTATATATTTTGTACCCTGATATTACTGTGTCCCATTGATTAACTTAATTCAACCAAGTTTCCACAATATCTATTATATCAATACACTTATTTAATGCCAGGCACTTTAGTTCACCCATCTTAGTATTTAGACTTCTAGCATTTGTATATAAGCACTTGTGCATTTTGTCAATATTCAGTTGCTTGCCTTCATGTGTTATGTTTAAATGGGACTCTGTTATGTTTGACTATTATTCAGTAGCTCCTCTCTGAATTGAACCAACTTCTTTACTAGAATATAGAGTTGCCCTTTTAAAAAACTCATCCCTAACAGATGTCTCTGCCCAAGCTGTGTGCTCTTCCATACCTGCCAGCTTTTCCCAGGCAGCCTTTTTAATGTTATGAGCAAGCAGTCTGGGTTTCATTATGGTTTAGGTGAAGCTCATCCTTTCTTTATAGACTCCTCCTTTCCCAGAAGGTTCCTGAGTTCCTAATAAACCTAATACACTTCTACCATTATCTCATCCATGCATTTAAACATTGCAGTTCTGCCTGTCTAATGGCCCTATGCATGGACCTAGAAGCATTTAGGAAAACGTTACCATGGAGGTCTTCAAACAGCCAGCATGGATTTGTGAAGAACAAATCATGTCAAACTAATCTGATAGCTTTCTTTGATAGGATAACGAGCCTTGTGGATAAGGGTGAAGCAGTGGATGTGGTATACCTAGACTTTAGTAAGGCATTTGATACGGTCTCGCATGATATTCTTATCGATAAACTAGGCAAATACAAATTAGATGGGGCTACTATAAGGTGGGTGCATAACTGGCTGGATAACCGTACTCAGAGAGTTGTTATTAATGGTTCCCAATCCTGCTGGAAAGGCGTAACGAGTGGGGTTCCGCAGGGGTCTGTTTTGGGACCGGCTCTGTTCAATATCTTCATCAACGACTTAGATATTGGCATAGAAAGTACGCTTATTAAGTTTGCGGATGATACCAAACTGGGAGGGATTGCAACTACTTTGGAGGACAGGGTCATAATTCAAAATGATCTGGACAAATTGGAGAAATGGGCTGAGGTAAACAGGATGAAGTTTAACAAAGACAAATGCAAAGTGCTCCACTTAGGAAGGAAAAATCAATTTCACACATACAGAATGGGAAAAGACTGTCTAGGAAGGAGTACGGCAGAAAGGGATCTAGGGGTTATAGTGGACCACAAGCTAAATATGAGTCAACAGTGTGATGCTGTTGCAAAAAAAGCAAACATGATTCTGGGATGCATTAACAGGTGTGTTGTGAGCAAGACACGAGAAGTCATTCTTCCGCTCTACTCTGCTCTGGTTAGGCCTCAGCTGGAGTATTGTGTCCAGTTCTGGGCGCCGCATTTTAAAAAAGATGTGGAGAAATTGGAAAGGGTCCAAAGAAGAGCAACAAGAATGATTAAAGGTCTTGAGAACATGACCTATGAAGGAAGGCTGAAAGAACTGGGTTTGTTTAGTTTGGAAAAGAGAAGACTGAGAGGGGACATGATAGCAGTTTTCAGGTATCTAAAAGGGTGTCATGAGGAGGAGGGAGAGAACTTGTTCACCTTAGCCTCTAAGGATAGAACCAGGAACAATGGGTTTAAACTGCAGCAAGGGAGGTCTAGGTTGGACATTAGGAAAAAGTTCCTAACTGTCAGGGTGGTTAAACTCTGGAACAAATTGCCTAGGGAGGTTGTGGAATCTCCGTCTCTGGAGATATTTAAGAGTAGGTTAGATAAATGTCTATCAGGGATGGTCTAGACAGTATTTGGTCCTGCCATGCGGGCAGGGGACTGGACTCGATGACCTCTCGAGGTCCCTTCCAGTCCTATAATCTATGAATCTATGAATCTATGAAATTTAATCTCTTACCCTAGCAGCTTAAATTTGACCTCCAGGATCTCTCTCTTATCTTTCCCTATGTCATTAGTACTGTAACAGGGCAGGACCACTCTCTGACTGCCCTCCTAATCTGGAGATTAGCTTGCTACATGGTCTGACACCCCTTCCTGAGGTTGCTCAGCCTGTTATTCCATGACCTCTTTCATGCTCTCGGAGCTGTAGACTTATCCCTTTGAAGAAGGGAGATTTTTTAGTTAAGCAACCATAAATTATCCCATTATGCTTGATCTAAATCAGTAGAAGGTAATTTTACTTTCTACAGCTAAACAAATTCACAGCCATATAGCACGTCTCTGCAATCTTAGGCCAGATAGACTTTTGCAATTTCTTATCAGAGGCAATTCCAAATGACTTTCATTTTGCTATTTGCTATTGCTATTTAGAATTCTTTTAAATATAGAAGGTAGATATATAAGGAATAAATGTGTGATTTCTTTTGAAACAGTGTTCACCACAATTGAATGTGGTGGGCCTTTGGTCAGCTGATAGGAAGAAAAGTGTACGGGCTCTTTTAAGGGTCCCTACTGCATTTGGGTTGCAAGGGTGGGGTGGGGGGGAAGGGAGACTTCCCTGAGAGGAGCCAAGAGGGGAACAGAAAGTAGCCAAACAGAGTGGGGCACTGACTCACTACATGCACCAAGAAGAACGAACTGTCTCTCATCAATCAGCAGCACCCACCCTCAGAGCCAAGGATCCAGAGTAGGACCAGATATTTTTATGATCTCATTGGACATTGCACAATTTGCCTTTTTTGCTTTGTGTTGGGAAGGATTATTTTTTCCTCTCCATGAGATTAACCAAGGTGGTGTGGTTTTTTTCATCTTCCCGACAGCAAGGAGATCTGTGTAAGGTAGGCAAGGAGGTCAGGAAGATGTTGCAACTTAGCAGGTAGTAGATATGGCAGGTGTCCAGTGCAGGTACTTGTTACAGATGGGAAATGGTTTCCTGATAAGCAGGAGTTGGAAGTGGATTTAGGGGGAGGCATCACCTAAGGTAGCTGGGAAAAGAGTGGCGGGGTCCTAATATCTGGGATTGTGTGGAGACAACCCCCCATTTTCTCTAGTTCCCCTTAACCCTTATACAAGGGGTAGGTGGCAGGGTCCCAGCAATGGGCTGGGGCCAGGTTAGGAAGGGGGAGGGTTGACAGCAGCACTCCCAATTAAGTGGAAAACATTAAGGAAAGAATGATGAGCTAAATTGTGCAATTTATTGCCAGGTATTCCCAGATATGTTAAGTGAGTGTAGTTGTAGCCTAATTAATGTGCATTGAATTTTGTCTTTATTCCAGCGTGGCTGGGACAAATAAAGGGCTATACAGTCTTGTCAGCCTTTGTGACCAGTTCAGTTGAGTCAGTTTTATGTCATCAGTAAAGGTCACCACCACTAGGGGAGAACTGAAGTTTAAGGGAAGTAATTGAAGCTGTGGGTGCTCAGCAGCTGTGAATATAAGATGACTTTTATTTAGGTGGTCGTGAATAGGCAGAGTAACTTGTCATTCCTCATTATATGGGGTTTAGAAAATATATTATCTTGAGCACTTGTAAATAATAGAAAACTAGGGATTTGATGGAGGCATTGTATTTTACACAAGTAATTTTTATACACAGCCAGACGTATATCCTATCTCAGCTATTTTATATTATTTATAAGTTGGTTCACAGTTTATTAGAATATTACATAGTTTCTCATCTAATGATTTTTTTTCCTCCCAAAGAGAATAATGTGGAGGCAAAGAGCTTGACTCTAAAAGTGTCACTGGTGTTAGTATGACACGTAATGAGACAATTTGGCAGAACATCAGAAACTAATTGAGCTCAGCTCACATCAATGCAGCTTGTTCAGCTAAGGCTGTGTCCTAAAAAGAACAGTAGAATTAAGTGAGACAATATGACATGTACAATTTTAATTGGAGGCTGTAATTTAAAATATTTAAAAGCATGTTTAAAATTTGTGAAGCTCTACAGACACGTCCCTACCCAATTAATTAAGGATATTCAGTGGGTCATATAATATCTTAATGTCAAAAATATAAATTATTAAAGTGTCTGCACATATAAGTAAGTGCTCTAGAAACTTTTATGGAGAGAGGATTTAACTTTAGTGGGAGAAAGTAGAAGAGAACTCATAACAGAAAGTAGAAGAGAACTCATTTGCAGAATGGTGTGTAACCTTGGAATATATTTTTGTTAGATATCTAGAAATTACCAATGAAAAACCTAACGTAATTTAGGAAGCAGGAGCTGGACTTGATTTTGTTCCCAGCCAGCAGAGTCCAATATCACTTGAAAACATATTTTGAAGATAATTTAATTAAGCAATGGATTAATAACATTGTTCTTTTAAGTATTTTTAAACATTTATATTTTTCAGTATTAGGTGGTGAATTTATCTGAAAGGCAAGATGTCCTAGATAGTTATGCTATATTGCTGTTATTAATTTACTGAAATTATTGAAAGTTTCTGTCTATTAGCCACTTTGAGTTTCTCTACTATATTGAAATTCAGAGTGTTTCAGGGTAAAGATGAAATGGATGAAACTTTTATTTCTATGTACTCAGGAAAATTGTACAGTGGAAATATAATATGCAATTTAGTAATTTGTCACTTTGAACATTACTAATATATTAATATTTCAGAGTGACAATTGACCATTTATATGATAGAATGCAATATTCTAAATATTGTTTATTTATTGCATATTATTTATTGAGAAAAAGGTTGTATATCTAAATATTTAAAGAAATATTCTGTAACTCAGCAGCATTGTTTACCTTGTGTACTGTACATTACTGGAGGGCAACTTTTTCATTATGATTTACTTATAGAATTTTTTCATTTCTTCTAGGAGTTGCCCATCAATAAACAAACAAGATTGATAATACTTCCTGATAACTCTGTCAAACTCCGAATGAAAAGCTGTATATAATCACAATAATACTTAGTGCTTTGTACATGTAGTTCTCAGTGGAAAGTGAAGAAAGGGAAGTAACATCACCTCATTTGTCCTGCTGTATCTAAAGAACAACAGGAGACACTTGATATGGTTTTAATCAGGCGGTAACTTTATTATTAGATGTCTGGGACTACCCAGCAGATACAAATATACAGTGCAAGTAAATCCATGATCATTCAATATCTACCTAATGTTTCTGCCAGCTCCCTTTTTCCATCCAGGTCCCCCAGCCAACCAATTGCTGGGACCTTACCATCCCCCCTCCTTGAATGATGGTTAAGGTGGGCTATAAGGAAGGGGAGTTGGCTCCCTACAATGCCTGTCATAGAAGCCCCGAACCACTCCTCCCAATTCCACTCCTTTAACAAACACCTCCTTTTAAAGTCCTTTACAAAGCCATTTATCTGGTTATGGAATGGCTTCCTATGGAAGCCTAACTCCCCACCCTACTCACCATAAAAAAGCCCCACCTGAACCTGCTGTGGGGCAGGTGAAACCCCAACCACACACACACACACTCCACCTACGTCAATCGGGCAGTGAGGGAAAAATTCCTTCCCAGCCCCCCCTACAAAGGAGTGGCTAGCACGATGCCCACAGCAGGTCCTGACCTAATCTGCCATTTTGCCACCTCAAGGGGAGAGGTAGGGTGGGTGCTGCTCTGCTTGGTCTGGGAAAAAGAGGCTTCTCCTGCCGGGCTTATTCCTTTACAACTCGCCAGCCCTTGCAGTCTCTGGTGATTAGTCAGTGTCACCACGCATACCCACTCCACCCGTTATGGCAGCTTCTGAGCCACTTTCCCTGCCCCCACCCAAAAAGTGCTATTCCCCTTCCCCTAGCAAACCAGACAATGCCCCCCGCCTCCATTAAAGTGCAGTGTGGTCATTTTACAGATGGGGAACAGAAGAATCAAGTTACTTTGCCCAAAGTCACAGAACAGGTCAATGGCAGAACTGAGAATGGAACCATGATCACCTGATTCACAGTTTAATAGACCAAAAGGCACCATTGTGATCATCTAGACTGACATCCTAGATAACACAGGCCAGAGAATTTCCCCAAAATAATTCCTAGACCACATATTTTGGAAAAAAATCCAATCTTGATTTAAAAATTGCCAGTGATAGATATTCCATCATGAACCTCAGTACAGTGTTCCAATGGTTAATTACCGTCACTGTTAAAAATGTACAGCTTATTTCCAATCCAAATTTGTCTAGTTCCAACTTCCAGCCATTGATCATGTTATACTTTCCTCTACTAGACTGATGAATCCATTATTGAATATTAGTTCTCTTTGTAGGTACTTGCACACTATAATCAAGTCACTCCTTAATGTTCACTTTGTTAAGCTAAATAGACTGAGCTCGAGTCTATCACTATAAGGCATATTTTCTACTCTTTTAATCATTCTACTGGCTCTTCTCTGACCCTTTCTAAATTGTGGGCACCAGAACTGGACACAGTGTTCCAGCAGCTGTCACACCAGTTCCAAATACAGCGGTAAAATAATCTCTCTACTCCTACCTGAGAATCTGCTGTTTATGTATTCCAGGATCACATTAGTTCTTTTGGCCACAGCTCATGTGTGATGATGATCCACACACACATACTCCAAATGTTTTTTCAAAGTCACTGTCTCCCAGGATAGAGTCCTCCATCCTGTAGCACGGCCTACATTCTATGTTTCCGGATGTATACATTTACATTTAGCTGTATTAAAACATACTGTGTGTTTGTAATGAGTTTGCTAACTGATCTAGATTACGCTGAATCAGTGACTTGTCCTCTTCATTATACCACTTCTCCAATTTTTGTGTTATCTGCAAATTTTATTGGTGATATGTTTATGTCTTCTTCCAGGTCTTTGATAAAGATGTTAAATAGCATAGAGGTCAAGAACCAATCTGTGTCAGACCCAAGTAGAAACAGATGTGCTCAATGTCGATTTCTCCATGTACAATTACATCTTGAGACCTATTAGTTAGACAGTTTTTAATCAGTTTAATTTGTGCCATGTTAGTCTTATATCATTCTAGATTTTTTAATCAAATGTCATGTGGCACCAAGTCAAACACCTTACAGAAGTCTAAATATATTGCATCGATGCTATTACCTTTATCAATCAAACTTGTAATCTCATCAAAAAAAGATATCAAGTTAATTTGTCAGGATCTATTTTCCATAAACCCATGTTGACTTCCATGAATTACATTATCCTCCGTTAGTTCTTTATTAATCGAGTTTCAGATCAGCCACTCCATTATCTTCCCCATGATCATTGTCAGGCTGACAGGCCTATAAATACCCAACTCATCCTGTTTACCCCTTTTAAAAAATTGGGACAACATTAGCTTTCTTCCAGTCTTCTAGGATTTTCCCAGTGCTCCATGACTATTTAAAATCAACATTAATGGTCCAGCATTCAGCATCCTCATCACTGGACCATAGTGTCCTTTTTAGTTTTTATTTTGAAGGTAGCCTTAAAAAAAAAAAGACAATAGGCCATATTCCACTCTACTTTAATGCATACTTGCAGTCCAGTGGAACTTCTCATAAAAGACAAATGTGACATGTTCTTATGTTCTTAGCCTGTTAAACTAAATTATCTTTTCTTTAATACTGTTTTATATCTATTATTATAATTTCCAGTGCTTTAAATACTGGTGTTTCAGTTGATAAAGAACTTTAGATACAGATTTGAGGCAATAGTAATTATCTTAATTTTACTGAACTTGTAAATAGAAATATTCCTCCTAAAGTTATGAGATGTGAACAGATTATTTGTCATGCATCAACATAGCTTAATCTTGTCACCGTTCCTAAAGATGAAATATGTAAATTGCTCTGTTTCAAATGATTCTAGACTTAATTACAAAGGTACCTAATTACTGCGGACATCTTAAAAAGGAAGACTTTGAGCTCTGTAGATGCCAAGTAATATAATCCTTGACACATATAACATAAAATATAGCTACTAAGCACAATCCTGCTATAAAATAATTATAGAGACAAGGTGGGTGAGGTAATCTCTTTTCTTGGATCAACTTCTGTGGGTAAGAGAGACAAGCTTTATACTCATCTTTCTATTATCCTGGGACCAACATGGCTATAACATCTCTGAATATAAAATAATTATATAAGGCCTATTCTGTGACACAAAGAGTGCCTTCAACTCCTGGAGTAGTCAGTGAGAGTTGTGGGTACTCAGCAGCTTGCAGGATGAGAGGATGAATCATTTCATGCTTACGGGGAAATTATGACTTCTTTATCACTATTACTGTATTCATTATCTGTTATGTTAGCAGGGGGTCTTAGAATGCTGCTGGTATAGAAGTCATTGTAGGCTGAAATCTAATGTGAGATTTCATTTTGTGCTAACATGTTTAAAAACAATGGTTAATATGAATGTTCAGTAAATATTTACAAGTAATTTTAATGCATCCCAGTACCTTTTTTCAAGGTTTGTCTCCAGCTAATTTTCATGATCACCTATCATGGTTCCAAGGGCATGACCACTGGAAGTTTGCCCAAAACATTGATAATTGGAAGCTATCTTGCATTCAATCACAATAACTCTGTCATGCTGTTTTAGGAGAATTGTGAAAGAAACTCAGTTCATCACTGAATTAACATGATGTATCTATAATGGCTCCAGTGAACCTGCTGGAGCCTGCCTGGTCAATAATCTGCCACATTAAAGATCCTTCAATACATTTTACAAACTAGAACCATTACAGTCTGTTGTGTTCATTTCAAGACATTTCTAGGAAAGATTTTTTACTTAACTTTAGATTATTGGCACATTAAAAAGAATAAGGAAATTCAAAGATAGGGCATTGATACCATACTTAATTGCCCCTGCTATCCCTAGGGGATGTAGAGTAAAGTATTAGGTATATAACACACACTTTGGGAAAAATCATGACCTTGTTGAAGAAAATGGAAGGATTGACATTGACTTCTATGGTTCAGGATTTCACCTGGGATTATAAACTCCCACCATATCTTATGATATACTGTACATATTGATTTTACTAAGATTCTAAGAAGTGGAACTTTTGGAGTATCTGTTTGTTTGTTTTAGTGGTTTTATATATAATGGTTTCTCAGGGTTCATAAGTTAGAACACAAAGAAGCTTGTCAACTATTTTATTTTTCTCCCACTTCAGACTTTTCATGTAATGACCATTGTAAAATGAATAGTCTAGCAGCTTTTTAATTTCCAAGTTCTGTGGTGTGAGTAGATAGCCTACCACAAATCTATTAACTATAACCAATGTTTGTTCATTCCAGCACTAAATCTGTGTCTGTCAGGATGGTTGGTTGCTTGGGGTTTTTTACAACTTAGGTTAAGGTCAGTTGTAAGTTTTTAAATGAATCATATTACTTTAAATAACCTTCTAACCACAGTCCACCAGGCACAAAACAGCAAACAAGATTTGCTAAACATTTAATCTTAGGGCACTTCAATTAATGCTGTGATTGTACAATTCTAATAAAGGGATTTTAACTATAGGTGATCAATCTTATAGAAAACTCTTAAAAATGTGTAGACTAGTACTGCAGATTAAAAATCATTTACAAATGTAACCCCGGCTCGCAAAAGCACTAGCTTTTCAGCAAAGTCATTTTATGTTAGAAACCATAAAGTGTGTCCAGTGAAAGATGATTTGTGTCAGCTAAAACTGTAGCCTGCAGCAACACTTGCTAGGTTATTACTTTAATCTAGTTATTGCAGCCTTGAAGTGTACGCTAGTAAGCCGAGGGTAAAAATGTCAAAAGCACAACTGAGACTGATCATTAAAGGTTTCTAGGAACAGGAGAAAGCAGTCCATACTTTTTCTGAACTTGGTCATTTGGAATTTCAGTACTATTAACTGTGGAACATTTAAAAATATCAGCTGTTTGTAGGCAATGACATTTTTGTTATAATAGACAATAACTTTCATGACTGGAAATTTATACTGAAGTATCATCAGCTGTTTAAAACAATCAAAACGTTTAAAAAAAACCTGTCCACTGTCCACATCTGTTCACCAAGAGAATACCAGGGTATTATATTTTTAAATTGATAAGGTACTATATGCTACATTAACTCTTTAGTTTAATATACTTAAACAGTAATGATATTAAATAGAAACATAATAATATAACTCATTGTGTCACTCACAGTTCTCCACTAAATTAAATTATTCTGTAACAGCCTGGAGGTGTCAACCTTAGGAATTTAATTGGGTTATTGGGATTATTATTTACATTTAAAATACAAATGAAAAATGTTTAAATCAAAGGTTATAGCTGCAAAGAGGACCCAAGAAGAAAAAAGGAAGGCTTACAGCCCCTTTTTTTCTCCACTGTGCACTTGTGCAGTGCAGCACACAATGTGGCCTTAGGGGGACCATCTGAGGACCAATCATTTAGGAAAGTAAGTAGATTTTACCTGATAAATGAGTAAACTGGGTGCACAAACTCGTTCAGAAGATGTGGACTCCAATTCAGCATGCCTTAAGCCTCAAGCACATGCTTAATTTTAAGCACAAGTAGAGCCGTTGGCTTCAGTAATGCTCAATGATGTCCATCACAGGCTGAGAGTTAAACATGTGGTTAAGAGCCTTGCTGAATTGGGGCTTAAATTATTGTTCTTATTAGATCATAAACATTCCTATTCTTTTTGTGTTATGTCATTGTAATGAAAATAAAATAATAATACATAGCTCCTCTATAGCACGTTTCAGCAGAGGATCTCAAAAGTGTGTTGTGAACATTAATGAGCTAAGCTTCACAGCCTAGTGAAGTCAGATGGGAGACAAAATCCAAAAGGTAAATGATGTCTATGAGAGGGCCCAGGACACTCCTAGACCTGATCCAAGACCCGTTGAAATCCTGTTGGCTTCAGTGAGCTTTGGACCAGGCCCTTGGTCTCATGTTTGAACAAGATTAAATCCTTAAGTATGCAGTTAATCTTTAGTAAATCTAAACAGTGTCAGTGTAATCTAGACTTTACATTTGTTTTATTTGCTTTTTAAATTGTGATGTATAATGGTGGTCAATAGATGTCCATACCATGCTCAGGCTGCCCTTACAATACTGGAAATTTGCATTTTCAAGAAATGTCATATTCCCATCCCTCCACAAATAAATAAAATCAATAACTAATACCTCATCATAAATACAACCCTCCAATGCCAGACTACTTTGACTCCTCAAAACTGGGAGAAAAGATGGAGCTTGTAGCATTGTCATTTTAGGTACATGCTAGAGTTGTATCCAAATCTGAACCCTTACTCACTCAAATATCTGTGTGTCTATGTGGTTGGGGAGGATTAGAAATACAGAACCATCCCCAGACAAAAAAAGTTTGGCTCCCTAATCTGTAAATCTATCCACTCACACAGATCCACTGACAGGAGCAACAATGGCTCAGTTGCAGTTTAAGGCCTATGATGGGCAGACTCCAAATTCCAACTCACCATGTAGGTTCCAAAATTTGGTAATAAACAGGATCCAAATGGTGTGGTTCAAACCCATTGCTAGAATATGTACAATCACTGGAAATATGAAAAAATATTGTTTAAGATGATAGGCAAAATGAATGGTAATTGAATAAAGATAAATGATACAGCATACCTTTTTCATAAAGATAAAATGTATACATCTCAAGAGTGACATTCAAATAATAGATCATATTTGCTACCAGCAGCAATAATAAATAGTCAATTATGAGAGAAATAGGTAAACATATTCTTATTACAGTACTTACATTTCTTTCATATGTCCAAGATTACTTGAAGGACACACTCACATGAAAAGACCACTCATAATTTAATGAAATGAAGTGGAAACTGGCCAATTGGGAATTCCTAGTAGGGAAATTCTGCAGCAATTCATGATGGTAGAGTCCAGACATATAGGACCCTGGATGTTGATATTTCTTCTTCACTTAACCCAGTATTTGGATTAGAAGTTAATTAAACCAACACTGATTCAGCTTTGACCCTTTATAGAGTACATACAGTATGATTGCAGAAAGGAATGAAGAGGAATATGTTTTATTTTGCAACTGGGGTGATGGTAGCAATCAACAGTGATAGTTAACTACTTAAAATTTAAACTATAAAAGAAAACAGTCATGTACCTTGTAAAGTAGGTTGATTGTGTGTCACTTGTAGCCCTGAAATAGATTGTACAGTACTGTAGCTTACAGGAGGCTGCAAAGTGATTTGCATTATAAGAGCCGATGAAACAAAGCAATAATCTCTGAAGTAGTTTTTTTGTGCAATAGGGTGATTGCAATCTAAACTCCACCTACTCACAAAGCAACAGTCTGTGTAATTGTGTTGATGTTTCATTACTTTAGGGGGCTTTCTTTCCTTCATAGGGGCTATCAATGAGTCATCTGACATAGGCACTGAAGACAAGCTGCCTATTTGCCTGTTTGTCAAGAAATTTAAGCTGATTGCCATTTAAATCAACAGCTATAGTGCACTGTATTGGCAACATTTTAAAGATTCGGAGGTCAAAAGAAAATAATTGATTCTTCTGCTTACCTGGACTAATTTTGGACTTCCAGGGTCAACAGAATGTTGATAAAACATACCCAGGATCAAAAGGAAAATGCTCTTGAACATCCAAAAAAATTGTCCCTGTAACACATACAGGAAATTGACAGTCCGATCCAAAGGTTTGTTTAGACTGTTACTTTCCATGGAATACTATACTTGGATAGCACTCTGGGTAGAATACCTCTGACATTAGTGGACCACTAACTATATACAGTGAATGCAATAAAAATGGACATTCACCATTCACCCAATTTAAATAACAGGAGCAAGAGGAGCTTCAATCCAATGACAAAGCCACTGGTTGTAGAGATGCCGGCTATGGAAATTGGCCCAATGGTGAAAGCAGGATGGCCCACTCTAGTTGATTTTTGAGGAGACTATGATGACAGCAAGTACTAAGTCAAAATCAGGGGAATAACCCTCAAAGTTCCAAAGTAATTGGATCTATAATACAAACCTTAAAAGAATAGGACATCTACTCTTACCTACTTGATTGTAACTTCTTCAACAGGCACTAGAAACAGGTAGCACTTTAGCAATATGTCAGATAGGAAGTGGAGGGATGTATTCTCTGGTTCAAGCACTCCTGTCTCCAACTAGTCCTCTTGCACATAGCCTCAGTAGTCAGGTTTTGTGGGGGGGCACTAAGTTGGGATTCAGAGGAGATGCAACTATTGTTATTAATTTTTTTTATTAAAGTAGCACTGAGAGACACCAGCAGAGATCAGGGCCCCAATATACTACACACTGCTCAAACACATATTAAAATAAAACATTTTTCCTTGAAGATCTTATAATCTAAATAAACGAGACAGAGAGAGGTGAAGCAACTTATTCAGGATCACACAATAGGTCAGTTGTATAGAAGGGAATACAACCCAGATGATTTGATTGTCCATCCAGTGCTCTTATCTCCTGGACTGGATTGCCCACTAAACCACCCAGCATGCACGGAGGGCTGTCTGAAACACCCTATAGTTCCAACTTTTTGCTGGAATAGTAAATGCTGTTGATTCATACTGTCTCTGTGGATGTTAAGGCCACACACACTGCCAAACCTACCCTTAAGTCATTCAAAATTGGCACAAATCATCCTCCTATGGTACACAAAGTATGCTGAGGCCTCCCTATGTTATTTTTCTACTCATTAAGTTTACACAAACACCACATATAGTTAATGCAAGTTGTTGTTTTTTTTAAATCACAAAGTATTTCAACATTTCAAATTGCATATAATTTTTTTCCAGATTCAAAACGGACCCATTTTTTCTTTTTTTTTTTCAAAACAAGCAACATTTTCTCTTATATAGGATTTTTGGTGAATACAAATTTTAATAACTTTTTATATGTTTTAATCACATTTTCAATAAATGTGATAAAATTGTCACAAATGTTCCCAAAAGTGAGAAAATTATAAAAAGTCACCAATTTTATATGAAAGGGTTTTTCTGTTGTTGTTTTATATTTAATAATAGGCCATTTTTCAATTCTACATACTCCTCTACCACTTTGCTTAACAGGGGCTGAGCTAGACTGAGCCTGAATTAAACCCTTAAAATATTGGATGAACCCATATGCCATTTAGCAAATGTGGAACAGTAACTTACTCAACATGTTTGATGGAGGGAAAATACATCATTCCTATTAGTTGCTATTGGCTGTTATTTCCATTCAGTAACTTTGTACCCTCAATGTTTTATGAATTCAAATGAAGTATGTATTTAATAATTTGTCATATAGTGATATCAGGGGTGTTTACAATATTAATCTGCTCAGTGTGTATTACCAACAACTAGCCACAAAAGAGATCATCCTCTGCCATTATTACTATCAAAGATAGGTAATAATATTTTGTCCTTCATGATAATCCTGATGTCCCAAAATGGATAACACAATTATGAAAAGAGGTGTAAAATTTCAGATTTGCATTACATTAATTAATATACATCTTTTAAAAAATTCTCCAATGTAATCTTATCATCTGTGCATTATAATAACACTTAATCATTTAATTCAAAAGGCTTAAAAGGGCTATTGTGGCTCTCATTATTTTGTTAAGGCAAATTGTGCCATCAGGGAATAGCTCTAAGAAGGTGGCAGTGTGCAACTGCATGTACAAGGTGGATCTAGTAGTCAAAGCCACTATGCCGCCCTTAGGAGGGGAAGGATGCACCATACTGTGCCATGCGGTAGTGTGGACATAGAATGGGGCCATGGCTCTGCCTCCACATCACTCCTGTTTACCTACTGGACACTAGCTTGCTCTGAGCATCTTTTGAAGCTCAAGAATAGTATTTGTGGCTGGTGCCTGTGTGACCTCCTGCCTGCGCAATGGTCAGCAGACTATCTGCTCTTTAACATATCCATAAAGAATATTCTGGAATTTAAAATAGTGTCTTTATACAGCAAATTCTACTGAGTGATGGGTGTTTATTGGACCTGTCTATATGCATTTGATGAGGTGAACAATCAGGAGCAACTGGTGCCTGTATCCTCCTAAGTATCAGAACCAGGGGGATTATTGGGTATCTCCTTTCTAACTTCTATCCCCCTCCTTTCTTTCTCATTATCTGTGGGATGGGAAACATTTTCTCTCAGCTGGGAAGTAATTGGAGGACAGCTGGGAGACATTTCAAGAGGGTAGTTGATGAGGATCAAGAAATTATCAAGGTGGCAAAAGGGAGGCAACAAAGAAGAGGTGGGTGGGAAGCTGGAATGAATATAATAGATATTCGGTATGCAAATATTGCTGTAATGGGATTCTGTTCATATTCATGCTGTTTGGCAAATTTAGTACTTGATTCATCCATCCCTAATCATAATTTAGAATGCCCATGTTATTGTCTCAACCTTAAATCTCTAACTATTTCTTGAAAGTGCTCAGAGACTGCAGATGCGGGTCTTCACAGTGTACTACCACTGCCTTATTTTCCAGAATCTAAGTTTTCATTAAAAAAAAAAAAAATCTCTAGCTTGTATGATTGCTGAGGTATATTCAGTTCACAATTTCAAGGGTAATTGATACAGTGATGCTGCCTGTACTTGCAGAATCTGAAACAATGAGTGTGACAAGTGTGAATCACACCATTCATTTCAGTGGGCACTAAGTTAGATACCTGGTGTTGTTGTTTATAGTATTAGCTATTCTAGTGCTCATCAAACATGTAAGAAAGAAGAGAGAGGATTATATTATGAAGACCTGCACAATTTACTGTGAGGAAAAGCTGATTTTCGTGCCATTCATTGAGTGGGTTTGGGAGATAGCACCACTCTCCCTACCCATAGTGAAGAAGGAACCAAACCCAGAGAGGCTTAGCTGGTTAGCTGATGCTCTCACAAGGGGAGCTATGTTTAGGAAGCCAGGAGAAGCACTGAGGCAGAGCCCAGAGATCTGTTTGGACCCCATTGAGGGGGAGCTGAACCCGAGATACCCAGAGAACATGTTTGATGACATTTTTTTAAATCTGTGCAATCCTTGATTTTTCTTAATGGTAGTAGAAAGAGATGTTTCTGTCACAGTATGTTTCATAAGGAACTTATTGCATCAAAAATATTTTTGGTTTGATTATTTTGCTCCAGGGACTCAGAAATAGAAGGGTCAGAAACTGTAGGTTCAGTCTTCCCATGTTAGAAATGAAAAGGTTCCAAAAGGAACCAAGGAAGGAAGGTCTCATCCACCTTCACTGGTCAGATGTAAAGCTGATCAGAACAATATTGATTAAATGAAATTTAATCTGAGATTAAATGTGTGCATGGCACTGTAGCTTGGTGGTTAGAGCACTGGCCTGCAATGTGGGAATCTCTGTTCTGAATCTGGCAGGGTAAAGACTTAAACATGGGTTTCTCATGACTGAGCTCAATGCTGTATCCTCCAGGGTAGAGAAACCTAGACTCCCTTCCTGAATCAAAAAACTCAGGATTTGATTGAGAAATAGACATTTTCACACAATTCGCTTTTGAATGAAAATGTTGTAAAAGTTTCCAATGCAAAATGAAAACAAACTGTGAAGCTTCAAAAGTTGCCATGAAAGAGAACTGTCATCTTCTGGTCAGCTCTAGTCAAAAGGCAGTTTGAAGTAATGTGAGGCCTGGAGGGAAGAAAGAGATCACAAAGTAGTGGTGTAAAAGGGAATCCACAAGTTTCTCTTGAAGAGTCTTTGTGTTGCTCTTGGATAAAGTTGTTATGGGGGGAAAAAAATGAAATATTTATCTGAGCAATTGTGAGCTAACAGCAGGACAACTTTAACTTACAATCAGCCACATTACATCTGCAAATTAGTGTTTTGAAACTCCAGAACTAAAAATAAAACAATTTGCTAAAGAAAAGTGCCTGTGCCCCTTCTATATTAAGTTACAGCCCAGTCCATTTTGAAATGACCAAGATATTAAACCCCCAAACAAGACTGTCAAACAACAAATCAAGTTGCAAAATAGCCTTCTAATCCTATAATCTGGTTACAGCAGCCAGAATACAATTGACAATTGCTTTGCTGTTTCCTGCCCAACATAAAGTGTCATATATTCTTTATGATGAAATTCAGCGTGTGCTTTAGTGCACAGCAGCAAAAGTCCTCAAGGCTTCATCATAAACAGACTGAATTTACTGTAGGCATTATCTGTGTGAATAAACCTACCATTAGCAAAGTGCAATACAATATAATGTATGTGACTCTGCTGCACATATTCATTCTGTTTATTTCTTTAACATGTTTATTATGGTAGTGTCTAGGGTCCAACAAAGTGTGGGACCCCATTGTAGCAGGCTTTGTACAAACACAGAGTGGTAGGTAGCCCCTGCCTTGAAGAGCTTACAATCTAAAAAAGACAAAATAGAGGAGGGCATAATACACAAGTAGAGTGAACAAAGTGAATGATGCAAATACCATCATAGTTCCATGAGTTCTGGAAGGTAGGTCTATTAAAGTCTACATTTCTAGTAGGACATGGGAGGTATGTCTGTGGTCATTCAGCATGCTGGCATTGAAAAGTAGTTACAAAGAGGTATTGTTCTTAGGTAACTTGTTATTTTGGCAGAAGTTAATGCATTATCATTAGGTTGTGACATGCTTTTGTATAGCATGATCCTTTATTTAACATTTGTTTTTCACTCCGCACAGTACATCTAATAGAGATATGGTCTACCTCACATTTCTGCAGTGTGATTTTTCTGCGGTGCAACTAGAATTCATTTCTTACTGGTCCACTGCACCAGCTAAAGGAGAGAGGGGGGCATGTGACCTCCCCACATGACCCCCCACATGACTCCTCACATGACCCGCCCAGTCCCCAGCCTGGGGTCCTGTGCTATTCCCCTCCCCTCCCCTCCAATTAGCCATCCCAGGTTATCTGGGGGGAGGGCTCTGTCCTCTGAAAGGAGGAGTACATGGGGCTGCCGGGTGGCCCCACATAAGCAGCTCCTCCAATGCGGCTATACCGGTACTGGCCCAGACCCACCCTCAGCTCTGTCCTCCGACGGGGCTCCTTACAGACCTAAGACAGAAGACACTAGATGCAGCTGTGTGGAAGGGCTGGGGTGGTACAGCCGTACTGGAGGAGCTGCTGGCGTGGACGGCATACTGGCTATAAATATCTTATCAGTACGGCATACCAGACTGGACTGCCCTACTTGCACCCCTGGTGATTTTCTACTTATTACCAACTTTCTCAACTCTTCTCAGCACACAGCCATTCTACTCATAATCATTTTGTTCAGAGATTTCAAGAAAACAGAGGGAAACAAAACACTAGCAAACAGCACTAGCTATTTTGAATGACCAGTTAGAGAAAATAACATCAAAATAAACTTCAAAAATGGTTCAAACAATGAGTGTAACAGCACTGACAATTCTGGGGTTACTTTATTTTAAGGAAGGTTATAGTCATTACAATTATTTCTTTTTAAATAACCTTATCTTGACGTAATTCAGTGATAGCAATAACAAACTTTCAAACATGTGATTATACAGTTATATATAGTTTTCCCAGCAGGCTGAAATGCGTCTTAGGTGATTTTGGTGTTGTGGTCATTTTGGTAAGATAATAATAGTAACAGGGGCCCAGGGCCGGCTCTAGGATTTTTGCCGCCCCAAGCAAAATCAATTTTGGCTGCCCTCCCCATTTTTTTCTTACCCCACCCCCCGGCCCCGCCTCAACTCCGCCCCTTCCCCAAATCCCCAGCCCTGCCTCCTCCCCCCAGGCTCTCAAGCCTAGGAGGGAGGGGGAGAAGCGGCGCGTGCACCGCGGCCACTTGGAGTCTTCCGCTCCCTCCCAGGCTTGAGAGTCTGGGAGGGAGGGGGAGCAGCGGTGCATGAATCAGCTGTTTCGCACGCCGCAGCCGCTTGGGATCTCCCCCTCCCTCCCAGGTTTGAGAGCCTGTGAGGGAGGGCAAGCAGCGGCGCGCGAATCAGCTGTTTCGCGTGCCGTGGCCCAGGGCATATTTTTAGGGGCGGCGGGGCGGCATTCTGGTGCCAGCCATGCCGCCCCTAAAAATGTGCCGCCCCAAGCACCAGCTTGTTTTGCTGGTGCCTAGAGCCGGCCCTGCAGGGGCCAGACCCTCAGCTTCATTGGAGCAAATCAAATTTACATCAGCTGGGGATCTGGTACTATGTATTTATTATATAGCCACATTTCAGTAAAATACTAACATTTATCTAATGCTGTTGCTAAAAGGCAGAAAGCGTAGTGAAGAAAAGGTGTTAAATAGTTTTGAGTGATTTTTTAAAATGTAATTTGCAATTTATAAATACATCTCTGCTACATTGAAGAGCTCAGTCTATAAACACCTACATGGGGAACAAATATTTCACAATGGGCTCTTCAGTCTAGCAGAGAATGGAATAACATAATCCAGTGGAAGTTGAAATCTAGACAAATTCACACTGGAAATAAGATGTAAATTTTTAACAGTGAGAATAATTAACCATTGGAACAATTTACCAATTTTCTTTCACTTACCATTTTTAAATCAAGTTTGAATGTTTTTCTGAAAGTTATGCCCTAAGAATTATTTTGGGGAAGTTCTCAGACCTGTGTTATATATTAGGTCAGGCTAGATGATCATAATGGAATCTATGAATTACTGGAACTGATTTGTAGAGATGGGCAAATTGAATCAAAATTTGATCCAAATTGGTTTGGATCAAAAATTTCTCTTTGATTTTTCTGACCAGGACTGAAACTGGAAAAGCCAAGAATAAGAAAAGCTGTTCTAACTAGAGCTCTGCTTTTGTAAGTTGTTCCATGTAGGCAGAACCTACCACTCATGCAGAGCAGCTCGCAGGAACAGGGCCTAAATTAAGGGCGGGGGGGAGCTGAGTAGCATGTTAAAACTGAGAACAATTATCCTTACAGTATTTTCAGTGGTTCTGGTTGACATTTTTTGTCCAAATTTTTTTGGATGTCAAATTGCTTTTTTAAAAAAAAATACATTTTTTTTTATTTCTTTTGAAATTTTCCAGTTTTCCAAAAAAATTAAAAAAAAAAACAAAGTATTTTTTCCTTTTCAGAGACTATAACATTTCTGTGAAATGTAGCTTCAGTTTCCAGTCTCTCTCTCTGCTGGAATGGAGAAGCATAGCACAGCAAGACAATTCCTGAAGACACTGGAGAGGGGATAGGAGGCAACTGAACTGTCCATCTCCCTCTCAAAAGGAGCACACCAGAAGCCTGTTGAAGGGAAGGGGATTGTGCAGTAATGGAGGTTGTAAAGTGCTTTATGTGTACAGAGATTCACAGCAGTCCCTCCAAAACTTTAAATAAGTATGTTAACGTTTTATGATTTTCTAAACTCAGGCAGAAACTACAAACATTTAGAGTCAAGTTGCTGTTCAGTGAAGATGTAGTTTGTTATTACTGCTTGTGGCAGGGCGGGGGTAAAACCCCTTTAAAACCCTCCAAAATGTTGGCTACAGCCTGCTCTCTGGCCAGTAGGCCAGGTGTAGAGATGCAGGTACTCAGCAGGGAGCCTAGCTGCAAGCGCTAATGAGGGCTGGCTCAGACGAAAATGCTGGGCTAAGTAGTGACATCTGAGCTGGGGCAGGAGAGGGCTATAAAAGACCTGGGCAAACCTCAGTGAGGAGGCTAGTCTGGGAGGAGACAGGAGGGCAGTATCTCTATCTCCTTGCCAACAAGGAAGCCTAAAGGGCCAGGAGATCCAGGGGAGGGTCTGTGGGGCATTAACTGTTGGGGGATTTGGGAACTGCACAAGCACTGTAAATAAAGACACTGGGGTGATCCAACAAAAGAAGGAGTGAACACTCTTTATTATACCAGCCTAGACACAGGGTGCAGGCACAAAAGTGGGAGAGCCTGCGCTGACCCTGTGACACTGGGGGCTTGTCCGGGATCCTCCCTAACCACTGCTATTCATGGCTGCCATGGAGGAAACCTTGAAGTGGCTGGTGAGCACCGTGCAGGAGATGCAGCAGGCCCAGCAGGCAGACAGACAGGCACTGATGACGTGGCAGGTGGACCAGCAACGGACCCCCCAAGAGTTCATCAGAGAGCAGTCAGTGGCCCAGCAGCAAATACTGTTTTAACAACTGAGTTTCATCTGGTTTAGGAACAAAATCATGGAAAACTGAGAATTCAAGGTTTTAAAGTTAAACTGTAATTTGGCATGAAATTTTTGGTAAAGTTCAGAAACATTAGTTAATATGTTTAATCCATTTTATTTTTTAAAATTTAACTTGTACAATATTTGGTTGTTTTTAAACTTATTTTTATCACTATTTTTCTTAATGCCATACCAGCACTGATGCTACCCTTCCATTATAAATTATTTTTACCTTGCTGGTGGTTGTATTGTTTCAGGGAGTTCTCAAGATGTTGGGGATTTCTGAATGTCTTGTACGGGGGTTAATTTTCCTTCTCACTGACTATACTTAAAAATAATGGAAAGGAATTGATTTAAAACACACTAATTCATAGATTCATAGATTATAGGACTGGAAGGGACCTCGAGAGGTCATCGAGTCCAGTCCCCTGCCTGCATGGCAGGACCAAATACTGTCTAGACCATCCCTGATAGACATTTATCTAACCTACTCTTAAATATCTCCAGAGACGGAGATTCCACAACCTCCCTAGGCAATTTGTTCCAGTGTTTAACCACCCTGACAGTTAGGAACTTTTTCCTAATGTCCAACCTAGACCTCCCTTGCTGCAGTTTAAACCCATTGTTCCTGGTTCTATCCTTAGAGGCTAAGGTGAACAAGTTCTCTCCCTCCTCCTCATGACACCCTTTTAGATACCTGAAAACTGCTATCATGTCCCCTCTCAGTCTTCTCTTTTCCAAACTAAACAAACCCAGTTCTTTCAGCCTTCCTTCATAGGTCATGTTCTCAAGACCTTTAATCATTCTTGTTGCTCTTCTTTGGACCCTTTCCAATTTCTCGACATCTTTTTTAAAATGCGGTGCCCAGAACTGGACACAATACTCCAGCTGAGGCCTAACCAGAGCAGAGTAGAGCGGAAGAATGACTTCTCGTGTCTTGCTCACAACACACCTGTTAATGCATCCCAGAATCATGTTTGCTTTTTTTGCAACAGCATCACACTGTTGACTCATATTTAGCTTGTGGTCCACTATAACCCCTAGATCCCTTTCTGCCGTACTCCTTCCTAGACAGTCTTTTCCCATTCTGTATGTGTGAAATTGATTTTTCCTTCCTAAGTGGAGCACTTTGCATTTGTCTTTGTTAAACTTCATCCTGTTTAACTCAGACCATTTCTCCAATTTGTCCAGATCATTTTGAATTATGACCCTGTCCTCCAAAGTAGTTGCAATCCCTCCCAGTTTGGTATCATCCGCAAACTTAATAAGCGTACTTTCTATGCCAATATCTAAGTCGTTGATGAAGATATTGAACAGAGCCGGTCCCAAAACAGACCCCTGCGGAACCCCACTCGTTACGCCTTTCCAGCAGGATTGGGAACCATTAATAACAACTCTCTGAGTACGGTTATCCAGCCAGTTATGCACCCACCTTATAGTAGCCCCATCTAATTTGTATTTGCCTAGTTTATCGATAAGAATATCATGCGAGACCGTATCAAATGCCTTACTAAAGTCTAGGTATACCACATCCACTGCTTCACCCTTATCCACAAGGCTCGTTATCCTATCAAAGAAAGCTATCAGATTGGTTTGACATGATTTGTTCTTCACAAATCCATGCTGGCTGTTCCCTATCACCTTACCACCTTCCAAGTGTTTGCAGATGATTTCCTTAATTACTTGCTCCATTATCTTCCCTGGCACAGAAGTTAAACTAACTGGTCTGTAGTTACCTGGGTTGTTTTTATTTCCCTTTTTATAGATGGGCACTATATTTGCCCTTTTCCAGTCTTCTGGAATCTCTCCCGTCTCCCATGACTTTCCAAAGATAATAGCTAGAGGCTCAGATACCTCCTCTATTAGCTCCTTGAGTATTCTAGGATGCATTTCATCAGGCCCGGGTGACTTGCAGGCATCTAACTTTTCTAAGTGATTTTTAACTTGTTCTTTTTTTATTTTATCCGCTAAACCTACCCCCTTCCCATTAGTATTCACTATGTTAGGCATTCCTTCAGACTTCTCCGTGAAGACCGAAACAAAGAAGTCATTAAGTATCTCTGCCATTTCCAGGTTTCCTGTTACTGTTTCTCCCTCTTCACTAAGCAGTGGGCCTACCCTGTCTTTGGTCTTCCTCTTGCTTCTAATGTATTGATAAAAAGTCTTCTTGTTTCCTTTTATTCCCGTAGCTAGTTTGAGCTCATTTTGTGCCTTTGCCTTTCTAATCTTGCCCCTGCATTCCTGTGTTGTTTGCCTATATTCATCCTTTGTAATCTGTCCTAGTTTCCATTTTTTATATGACTCCTTTTTATTTTTTAGATAGTGCAAGATCTCGTGGTTTAGCCAAGGTGGTCTATTGCCACATTTTCTATCTTTCCTAACCAGCGGAATAGCTTGCTTTTGGGCCCTTAATAGTGTCCCTTTGAAAAACTGCCAACTCTCCTCAGTTGTTTTTCCCCTCAGTCTTGATTCCCATGGGACCTTACCTATCAGCTCTCTGAGCTTCCCAAAATCTGCCTTCCTGAAATCCATTGTCTCTATTTTGCTGTTCTCCCTTCTACCCTTCCTTAGAATTGCAAACTCTATGATTTCATGATCACTTTCACCCAGGCTGCCTTCTACTTTCACATTCTCAACGAGTTCCTCCCTATTTGTTAAAATCAAGTCTAGAACAGCTATCATAATATCACATCATCCTCTGGTGAAAAGAAAAAAGACAGAACTGGAAGGGATGGGAGAAGTATGTTACCTGCTTAAGAGGAGCTCTGTGTAAGCCTGAAAGCGTCTCTCTCTCACATCAACAGAAGTTTGTCCAATAAAATATATTACTTCACCCACCTTGTCTCTCTAGTATCTTGGATCCAACACAGCTACAACAACACTGCATATGATTCCTGCTTAATATAGCAGTTTTATGTAGTCTCTGTAATGGAGCCTGGATATACAGGCAGGAGCCAAGAGATTTTATCTTCAGGACAAAACAGAGAGGACAGGAGAGAAAGAGACAGGAATATTGAGAAGACCGACTGCAAATATTATTATATATTCTCACAGTCTCCTTTTTCATGGCAGAGTCCCTGGAATGATGAAACAGTCCTGAGCTCAGGAAAAAATAGAACGTCTGTTTATTACTGTTAGAGAGCTAAAGGCAGCTCCCCTTCAGCTGCAGTGCTATTGGCTACATAAATAGTTTTGTTTTCCTTCTAGGCAGGAAGCACAACCTGCTCTCCCACCAACAACTTCCAGAGAGAGGGGTCCTTCTTCTCTGGAAGAAACCACAACTTTTAGGGTGTGTCTGTGGAAGTGTGACAAACACAGATCCGACCAGCACAGTAACTTTTTACAATATTAGGGTGCATTATCTGTGCATGTATATAGCTTCTCTCTCTAGTAGGCTTTGAACATCTGATTTATTTGATCTGTCACACATTAGCAAATCCTGATTTATGCTATTTCTTAGTAGATAGACCTAGGTATGCAAAGTGAAAACTAACAAATCAGAAATAGGGAGGTAACTATATATAGATTTAAATCTTCTGGTGTTTCTCTCTCTCTCTCATATATATATATATATATATATATACACACTCTCTCTCTCTCTCTCTCTGTATATATATATATATAATAATAGCAACCAGGCATTTAATAGCACCAATGGGTGAAATTCTGATTCTACTGAAATCAATGACAAAATTGCCATTGACTTCAGTGGGCCAGGATTTTACCCAATAAGTTTATATTTCCATTGATATAGGGAAATACACTTGTAACTAAAAATTCATCACATTGAATCAGAATTCTGTGATCTTTCATGTGTAATGATACTTAGCATTTATATTGCACTCTCCATGTTCAAAGAACTGAACAAATGTTCAACATATTTATTAATGATCTGGAAAAGGGAATGAACAGTGAAGTTGCAAAGTCTGCAGATGATACAAAATTATTCAACATAGTTAAGTCCAAAGCTGATTGCAAAGAGTTACTGGGGGATCACACAAAACTGGATGACTGAGCAACAAAAAGAGAGATGAAATTCAACATTGATAATCAAAAAGTAATGCACATTGGAAAAAATAATCCCAGGTACAGATATATAATGATGGGCTAGCACTCAAGAAAGAGAACTTGGAGTCATTGTGGACAGTTCTCTGAAAACATCAGCTCAATGCACACCAGCACAGTCAAAAAGGCTTACAGACTGTTAGGAACGGCATAGAAAATAAGGCAGAAAATATCATCATGCTACTATATAAATTCATGGTGAGCTCACATCTTGAATACTGTGTCCAGTTCTGGTCACCTCATCTCAAAAAGGATATGGGGGAACTGCAAAAGGTTCAGAGAAGGAACTAAAGATGATCAACGGTATAGAATGGTTTACATGTGAGGAAAGACTAAAAAGATTGGGGCTGTTCAGCTTAGAAAAAAGATGATCAAGGGAGGATATGTTAGAGGTCTATAAAATCACAAATGGTCTGGGAAAAGAAGTGGAATAGAAAAGTATTATTTGCCCTTTTTGCTGTAGCTGTGATATATGTAGGAAGTGCTTCACTACTCCCTGTTCCTAGTTGTTCTTTTTTCATACCAGTTACATATGCTGAGCCAACATATCACGTGCCTCACCACTAACCCTGCAGTATATTTGAGTTTACATCAGGCTCAGTCCTCATTCCAGTGCAAATAGTGCTTCTTTGCAACTCCATGAGCTTATGTAAGAACACAGTGTTCTTCCTACAGTTTTGCAGCTCTCCAGACAGTAGTGTTATTACTATTAAACTGGGTTTCTTCTGTTAAGGCCCATTAATGAGGACAAAAGTCCATGAGCCAGAGTGTCCTGATTAGAAGGTTTCTACTGGCTTATCTTATTATTTACAATAAAAAAATCAAACAACTTTATTTTTTCTGATGAAATTTTATAGGACGCTACTCTAAAATGTAGATGAGTGATTATGGCAGAAACAAAAATTAGTTATTTAATCTAGATTTTTTTTCTCTAGGTCCAACTGGTTTTCTTTGAATGATACCTATGAAATATATTTTAACTTGTGACTTCATCCAGCCTGAAACAGCTCCATTTTAACTGTCATGTGTGTGAACACGAGGAATCAAAATCAGGGGATAGGTTTTTGCTTACACCCCCAAGCCTCTTAAGGCAGCACTAGATTCAAAAGCTCCCTGTAGGCTACTTCCAAGGTTATACATTGTTTACATGCTATTGCTTGGTTTTCTTGCTCGGCCTCAATCTCTCTCTCTCTTTTCCTCTCTGCTCCTCTTCTTTCCCCCCACATTAGACTTTTTCTGCACTCACAGACATACCCACCCACCTGCTCAGAACAATTCCCAGTGGAACACTCTGCCCAACTTGTCTTAGTTGTAGCACCTTAATGGTCTCTTACAACAGCAGTTCTCAACTGGGGATCCGCAGCTCCAAGGGGGTCCGTGAGCAGGTTTCAGGGGGTACACCAAGCAGGGCTGGCATTAGACTCGCAGGGGCCCATGGCAGAAAGCCATAGCTGGAGCTCCACCTGTCTTACAACTATCCTAAGTGAAAGGGACTTCACAGTTCCAACAAGGTTTTAACCCGAGTTTCAACATAGACATATAACAGCATTTGGGAATCCTTACCAAACAAAAATGGTGGTAGGGGAGAAGATAGGAAAAGGATTCAGATGATGAGATCAATGGTAACTCAAGGCATGTATTGATCTTGGTGGTTACTATATACTAATTAAAAAAAATTCTCTGACTTTGTTGAGATTTGTTACATATATAATGATATTTGAACTGTATTTTGTCCATAATAATCCCCCTCTATAATACCAGCCTTTTTCTGACATTCAGAATCTAGAAATAACTATGCACAAAAATGTTTTTATTTTAAGAAGATTCATGTTTTAGCACAGCACTGCATTACAGATATTTACAATAAAATATCAAAAGCAAACAATTGTGTGTAATCCAGGGAAAAGTCAGGACTGCAAATTTAAGATGCCCTTTTGGGGAGATAATCTCTACAGAAACTCCTTTTTTCCCCAATTTCTTCTTTTAAAATTATTTTCACATATCTTGCATGCTGAAGCAGGACATGCTACTGATTAACCTGACTTTTCCCCTTTTAGATGCATAGACCTTGGGTTTATTATAACAGTGTGTTTACCTCTATCTTCAGCAGGAGGAGAAAGTATTGAACAAATTTCAAAAATATATATAGTCATGTATATAGTGCCAGAAGCTGAAAAATTTTGCAAACTTGAGCAAAGTATAGGAAGTTGTACCTCATGCTTTGTGCCAAGTGGATCCAACATTTTCACAGCCTGTATGATACTTTTCTAAGAATAATTCTACTGCACAT
This sequence comes from Trachemys scripta elegans, assembly GCF_013100865.1. Classification (NCBI taxonomy): domain Eukaryota; kingdom Metazoa; phylum Chordata; order Testudines; family Emydidae; genus Trachemys; species Trachemys scripta. Next base: position 75,870,777 of record NC_048302.1, read on the forward strand.
ATTTTTAAGTGAAGAAAATGCCCTCTCTCTCTCACACATACACACACACACACACCTCAGCAGGGAGGAGGTTTAGTCAGATGATTGGGGGATGTCTAATTCCTGGGGTTCTTTGGGAAGAGGGAGAGGTTGCACTTAGCTGCACTAGAGCCTTTCCTCTCCCTGTGCCCCTCCCTGCTACTCGTACCTCAGTGTGAAGGTAGGGCATTTACCTCAATGGAGGGAAGTGTTTTTTTTGCCTCCCATTGGGCAGCCAGAGTGGCTTGGGGAAGTCAAATGGCTCTCACAGGCCCCTCCCTTTTATATGTAAACATGTTCATGTATCCAGCAGCCATCTTACTGCCATTGCTGCTCTATCCTCCCTACAGTTAAGGTATTGATGAGTCACTCAGGTTCTCAGACGTTCTGTATCCACTTTGCTTACTGAAATGCAACTCTGTATCTTTTTATTATTATTTATTTGTATTATAAATGTAATTAAAACACATACAAATAAAATCAAGCTGTTAATAATAAACTATACTAAGAATAAAGTGCTATCAAACCAGGTCAAATCAATACACTAGGCTCAACATTAGATTGGGAAGGGACAAGAGGGACTGATTCCTAGAGGTTAGGCTGACGAGGACAATCTCTGATTTATTGACTATATGGCATGAGGCCATTAACCTCACATGAGAGGAAATAAAATGCCCGGTATTGGCAGTGGAGTGGGGAGGAGGTGCAGGGCAGTATGGCACCTCCACCTCTTTGGTTAAAGTTAATAAAGTTGTGACCTGCCACTTAAAAATCCATTTTTTTGTCTGTGTTCTTATGCAGATGCTCAACTTTACTACCATGTATAGTTCCACTGATTTCAATGGGGCAACTCAAAATAATAACGTTAAGCATGTGTAGGTCTTTGCAGGATCAAGGCTCGAGTAAATAACAAATCTCCTTTTTTTTTTTTTTTTTTTTTACTTCAGTGGGATCAGAATCAGGTCCTAAAAGTTAAAGAATTGATTGACTCATACTGTTATGACAATGCAATAATTTACAGTTTAGAGTCAGAGTGAAGAATTTCCTCTGGACATTATTTTACTATATATATTTTAATTTTTATTATTACTCTTGTTTATCATTATTATTAACTGAAACTAGAGTCAGTAGTGATTGAATTCTCAAGTCTCTCTTTTATAAAGGGTCAGATTCTTATAACCTTGTTTGTGCTAAGAACTTTAATCCACGAGTAGCCCATTGACTCGGACTACTCATGGATTAAGGTAAACTCAACATGAGCAAGGATACCATCATCTGACCCTTAATGATAGAATTATTGAAATGACCACCCCTAATCTGATGAAGATATTAGCCTTGAGTATGAGAAACAATGGAAAAAATTATAACAGAATTTGGAGGTATATGATGAACTATTACACCATGGCACCTTAGGAATGCTGATAGATTAAACAGATAGAGCTTATTAGTATTTATCAAGACCCTATAATTGTGAACCTCTCAATTGTCCCTTACATTAGTCAACCCACGGAATAAAATAAAATGGTCTCTTGGAGCCTTTCTGGTATCAGGGTTTCAGTAATAATTTTATTTCAGGGTGTGAATAATGGTTACTCTTTTATTTCTCATGTAAGTCCATACTTGCATTTTATTACCACCTACATCAAGAAAATATTACTTTGCTTATTTATTTATTCATTATTCAGTAGAATGCCTCTATCTATATCTATAGATATATATACACGCAAACACACACACAAATTAACAAAACAATATTTTAAAAATTGCTTTCACTCATATTATATTAGTGTTTCATGTGAATTACACTGCTAGTTGCAATTTTCCCTGTTCTGTATCTGAGCAATTAAAATTTAGTATAAGGTGGGAATAGCTCATTTGTGAAATTTATAGTATATTATGTACAGTGCCACCACTTCACAGAAGTTTGATGGATTCATGGCTTCTGCTATCTCTTGCATGCAGTATGTTCAAATTATGTTAATATTCTAAACAGATATTGAAACTCAAACATAGTTGTGGACAATTAATCTCAAATGGAAAAAAATGAGAAAGTGAGCTGCTTTGAGGGATTGGGATTATTTTTAAGAGTATGATCCCCTTTGCTATATCTTCTGCAAGGAACCTTTTTTGTGATTCATTTAGATTTCAAAGTTCTCCAAATTTCCTAGTATCAACATTTAGAAGTCTCTAGAGATTGTAGTTTCTACAGGAAAACATTTAAAACAAAATTAAAAAACAAGCAGAAAAAGAGATCATAGGCCAATTTTTTTTCATATGCCTTGAGTCCCCATCTTGAAATATATTTTATAATGTTTTTCCATCAAGATATTTCTATACATTGTACTTTTATCTGCAGGACTGCTATAATTTTTAAGAAACAACACTGTATATGCTTTTCTTTTATGTTGTAATTTAAGTGGTGGTTTGTTTGTAATGTTCTCAGAAATGTTTATCTTTTATTTTGGTATTTAAATTATTTTGGTACTATGCATATGGCAGATCAGCATTGGTACTTAGCAGGGAATATCATAATACAAATAGTAATACAGATATTACATACAGTACTCAGTGCTGATATAGGTAACTAATTTAATGGAATTTCCTTGCATTACTGTATTATTTTTGAAAATACTGCATTATTTTGTGGGTACTATAGATATGCATATACAACTCCTGTTGAATGCGGTTGGAATCAAATAATGTGTCCAAGAGTGGCATGGAGGTCTGTATACCTACTTTGCAGATCTGTCCAGAGGATGACTATTCCATTTCATGTTTGAAATTTTGTTTTCCTTCCACATTGGAATGAAAGCAAAACCTTTCAAACATTTTTGCAAACTGGAATTGTGTTGAAACAGCTGGTTTTGGATTGGAAAACTCAGGTTCTGATCCCCATCCCCACCCTCTCTTTCTCTGGTCAGTAGCTAAAAAACTTTCCCCAAAACAACTGAATTGAAACCAATACATCTCCACAAAACATTTTGGCTTAGATCAAACAATTTATTTAAAATTTATGATTCTATTAAATTTTTCCAAAAATGTTCTGCCCAGCTAAACTGTACTTTGATTTTAAATCTGCAATTATCTTTTCACCCCATTGCACTCTCTATCTCTCAAAACACTATCCCAGAATTATTCCTTATCCAAAATTTCTTCAATATCGTGGTGGGCTTGGGTCCTATATTTATAGAAATAGTTATTAGGGATGTGTGGGTGTGCGTGCATAGTGTGTAGCACGTTGATGGTGCATCCATGCTAATCAATGGTTCTCATTATAAATTGCATCATTGTGTTTTTCAAACAAATAAAAATGTAATGTAGAAAAATGGAAGAGATCTGCCTATGGTAAAGGAGTAGTAGTAGTAATAATTTTAATTGGGTAGGACTCTGCATCAAAGATCTCGGTTCAGTTTTTAGCTGTGTCACTGATTTATAAGCCCTGATCCAAAATCCATTATCTTCCATTGTTTTTACTTCATGGTGATGGGCAAGGCCCTCAACTTGTCTGGTCTGTCTTTAAAATGGGACAATGATAACCCCCTTTATAAAGTGCTTTGAGACATATATATGGAAAGCACTGTATAATTATTATTTTGGTTATGTATTTTTTGTGCCCTGGGCAGCTACCCAACCAGAATGCAAAGCTTTCTTTGTCCACCAGATATAGACTTGGCTTTATTCTGACTGAATAGGAGTCTGAATAGGAGAGCAGGCTGTCCTCATAAACTGATTTAACAGACTCACTTTTCTGATCATTAACACACTTTAATATATAATCTATCATATATCAAATAGAAGGAGCAGAGCGGCTTGTTTAATTCATCACAAGATTATTTTATAGCACTTAAAATCCTCCTTGACCATAGTTACTGCAATTTTTATTGCTTTAAATTTTTAAGCATTTTTTCAGAGATTATATCTATTTAAACATCTGCTAATGCCTCATGGGAAATTTTGAAATATACTCCATTTAGAAATTGCTCTTTTGCTTTATGTATGTTAACAGCTAAAGTTAGAGCTTAGAAGGGAACGTGTGGTTGAATTTAGAATCTTAGAATATCAGGGTTGGAAGGGACCTCAGGAGGTCATCTAGTCCAACCCCCTGCTCAAAGCAGGACCAATTCCCAATTAAATCATCCCAGCCAAGGCTTTGTCAAGCCGGGCCTTAAAAACCTCCAAAGAAGGAGATTCCACCACCTCCCTAGGTAACGCATTCCAGTGCTTCACCACCCTCCTAGTGAAATAGTGTTTCCTAATATCCCACCTAGACCTCCCACACTGCAACTTGAGACCATTGCTCCTTGTTCTGTCATCTGCCACCACTGAGAACAGCCGAGCTCCATCCTCTTNATTGCTCCTTGTTCTGTCATCTGCCACCACTGAGAACAGCCGAGCTCCATCCTCTTTGGAACCCCCCTTCAGGTAGTTGAAAGCAGCTATCAAATCCCCCTTCATTCTTCTCTTCTGGAGACTAAACAATCCCAGTTCCCTCAGCCTCTCCTCATAAGTCATGTGCTCCAGACCCCTAATCATTTTTGTTGCCGAGATGTTAATCCCAAGTAAAAGCCCAGTTGTTTTGTCTTCATTGCTATTTGAATCCAAATTAGGCTATATGGGTTAGCTAACCTGAGTTAGCTAACTTTTTTTTTTTTTTTCCAGTGTAGACTTCTTCCTGAGGTCATCAGTGGTAACCAGGTAGCTACTCCTCTATATTTTAACTTTAGAGGGCTGCAAGGTAGAACAACTGCCATATCCCAAATCTGTCTCCAAGTGGACCAGTAGATAGTTGATTTATTGCTAATCCTATCTAATGTATCCCATATCCACTGAACTCTGCAAGTTTCAATAAGCCTTTTCTGTTACCTGCTTCTGGGCCCTATTATTTAATTATTTTAATCTCTTTAAATATTTAAGAAGATTTTCAGGTTAGTTATTGTCATGTTGATCATATATTAATTTGTAAGACTGTTAAAAAAATGGTACAGTGTACACTATAGTATAACCTGCTATCCTCAATACAGTTAATAACTCGGAATTGATTCTATTTTTCAGTTAAACTATTTGCCCCTTGTAAATACAGCTTACCTCTTTACATTAAATTAATCTTTAAAATGTCATTTATACAAAAACCAGAAGTCCCACAAAGCAGAAGAAAAGCAAAAATAAATCAGGTTTAGAAGATAATTTTTAGAAAAATAACTAAAAAGCATAATGTTAAAAATAATATATAAATGTGAGACATATTGAGAAATAAAAACCGCTGGAAAAAAATTCTAAACTTAAAAATCTGTTTGTCAGTTAATGTATATACTGCTATGATTACTACTTCATAAAGTCGCATGTGATTTTTCTTCCAGTTACTGATTTTCTCCAATTTAGTAAATTGGGAGAGACTGGTTCAACTTGCCTCATCACTCTTGGAAGATACAGCTGATCTGATTTTAAAAAGTGTGTGTCCTGCTAGGCCTCTAATACTGTCTGCTCTATGCTAAGGAGTCAGTTGTTAGCAAATCATTTTCACTGATGAAGTGGAATAGTTGGGTTTTCAAAAGCTACCCATGAGTGTGGCTATTCTTCTTTTTATTTGACCTTCCCAGGAAATGTATGAAAATAACATTAGGTTAAGGGGGACTGGGTTCAGATATACATTATTTGAATCTTTCAGTGAGGTCTGGCTGAGCTCCTCTTATATTTCCAGGTGGTAGACAGGCTGTAATATTACAATGGCAGACCACAAATGTCAAAATGGAAAATGCAGGTGGTCCATCCAGCATTAAAATTATTCATTATTAAAAAAGTTGCTTTCTTTTTTTGTGTTTTTGTAAGAAAATGAGAGATGGCATTCCCAAGCCAGAGATGATATCTCAGGCATAGATAGCCACAAAAAGCTTGCTATCTTTCACATGGAAGCAAGTTTCCCCCAGTCTACACTCCATCCATCTGGGTGGGAGTATCTGTAATTATCAGTATGTTTCTTATTGTCAGTAATCACAGACCTGTCAGTCCTACACTCTGAGGTACTGTAACATGGCTCTAAAAATATTTCTTTACCAGAGGCATATCCTAAACTAGGTTAGGCCAAATCAATCCCCTTGCAAGCCAGTAAGGACTCTGTTATCATCATTATGGACTTCCATGTTCCTTATCCTAAATTTGTTTGACAGATCAAACAAAAGACTGAAACTTGGAGTCCAGTCTGCAGAGCCTATTCCTTCTCTGTACATAGCAACTAGAGCTGGGTGAACACTGGAAGAAAATATTCTGCAGATATTGGTTCAGAGTCAAACAAAACTAATTTGCTACATTATGCTCTGTCCCCACACCAGTCAGCTGGAAGATGTGGCTGGAAATATCTGCTGTGTGGGCAGAGGCAGACACCTTATGAGGAAGAAAGAACAGGAGTACTGCGGATACAGACTAACACGGCTGCTACTCTGATACCTGTCCTTATGAGGAAGAGGCTTTAGAAGTGATCAGGCACCAGGCCATGGTTTATCTGTTTTGATTTGTTAGACTGTTTCATTTTTGAAAAAATAAACCCAGTCCAGAAGAAAAGGACTGAAATACTGCTTCATTTGGGAGCTTTGTTTGATGTACCCTTCCCCCCACATACACACACCAATTTACAATGAACAATTGAGTTTTCCAGACCATGAAAGTTCACAGAAAGTGGATTTTGAAGTCCCTTCCACAAATATTAGTGCAAATGCAAATGTAAATCCACATACATAAATATTAGTCCTGGAAGTGCTTATGCACGCCTCCATTCAGTGAATTGATTGTCGGGCTCAACGGGTAGTGATCAAGGGCTCCATGTCTAGTTGGCAGCCGGTTTCAAGTGGAGTGCCCCAAGAGTTGGTCCTGGAGCCGGTTTTGTTTAATATCTTTATTAATGATCTGGAGGACAGTGTGAACTGCACTCTCAGCAAGTTTGCAGATGACACTAAACTGGGAGGCCTGGTAGATACACTGGAGGGTAGGGATCGGATACAGAGGGACCTAGACAAATTAGAGGATTGGGCCAAAAAAAAACCTGATGAGGTTCAACAAGGACAAGTGCAGAATCCTCCACTTAGGACGGAAGAATCCTATGCACTGCTACAGACAAGGGACCGAATGGCTAGGTAGCAGTTCTGCACAAAAGACCTAGGGCTCACAGTGGACGAGAAGCTGGATATGAGTCAACAGTGTGCTCTTGTTGCCAAGAAGGCTAACGGCATTTTGGGCTGTAAAGTAGGGGCATTGCCAGCAGATCGAGGAACGTGATCGTTCCCATTTATTCGACATTGATGAGACCTCATCTGGAGTACTGTGTCCAGTTTTGGGCCCCACGCTACAAGAAGGATGTGGAAAAATTGGAAAGAGTCCAGCGGAGGGCAACAAAAATGATTAGGGGTCTGGAGCACATGACTTATGAGGAGAGGCTGAGGGAACTGGGATTGTTTAGTCTCCAGAAGAGAAGAATGAGGGGGGGATTTGATAGCTGCTTTCAACTACCTGAAGGGGGGTTCCAAAGAGGATGGAGCTCGGCTGTTCTCAGTGGAGGCAGATGACAGAACAAGGAGCAATGGTCTCAAGTTGCAGTGGGGGAGGTCTAGGTGGGATATTAGGAAACACTATTTCACTAGGAGGGTGGTAAAGCACTGGAATGCATTACCTAGGGAGGTGGTGGAATCTCCTTCCTTGGAGGTTTTTAAGTTTTGACAAAGCCCTGGCTGGGATGATTTAGTTGGGAATTGGTCCTGCTTTGAGCAGGGGGTTAGACTAGATAACCTTCCAACCCTGATATTCTATGATTCTATGATTCTAATAGAAACATTAGCATGTGGGTTATCCTATCACTAACAAACCAGCTCTTAATTTGAGTACTTACAGAGGTGTGCTCTCAATCAATCTGTGCGTCAGAGAACCTTGCAAAAAAAATCTGACAAACTAATGAGTAAATGAGAGGAAATCAGGATCTACTTGTGTATATTCTTCAAGCAGCAAAAGAGGCTGAATTTTTTGTATAAATTATTTATTACAAATTATTTACTCATCTCCAATAAAGACTCCTGTCTTCAGGATCTTTTGAGTCTTCAAATAGTTCACACATTTAGTGTTTCATCTCAGTAGATAAATTATTTCGTAATCTCTGAAATTCCTTCAACTGTATTGTCAAGTCTCTGAAGATGAGTCTACAACCACACTAGAAGAGACAGGTTCCTCCATCCTACCTGTAGAGAAAGTTATTCCAGACATAGTTCAACGGTAACAGAACACCTGGCCTTTGGAGGCATCGATCCATGACAGTGGACCTGGTGTGGCTCTTAGGGTCTTTAAAACAGAGAGCAGCAGTGATAGCACGTGACTAAGAACTAACATATGACCTCCAGGAAACCAGATACAAAGCTTTCCTGTGTCAGATTCAAGGCTAGTGGAAAAGAGAGACCCTGTGTTGGGGAAGTCTCTAATGTGGGTCTCTCTACAGTAGCAAGGAAAGGCCCCTAAAGGGGAAAAGTATGTTCTTTTCCCTCACAGCTGGGGAAGCCTTGGACTGTTAGTACCTAGTACAATATTTTGGGTTTATTTCTCTGGTTTTGGAAATCTTCTCTGAAAATAAAGCTAGCCATAAGGAAAAAGTTTGGGACTCAATGGTTGGTAGGAGTTTTATTCTACCTTTCCCAGACGGTGAGTTTGCCCACCAGCTTACACCAGCCTAAAGTCAATGTAAATGATACTGTTTCAATAGCTCTGGTAAAAAAATAAATGTTGAAGCTTGTTGCTAAAGGACTGCCACTGTGATCAAGGGTAGCTGATATTTCCCCCCTTTTGTTAGTACATAAGAGGCCACATACAGGGAGCTCATAAGTGCAAATTACTTGCTGAATACGGAATTGTCAACTTGAAGGAAAACTTGGCACTGGGTGCAGGAATCAAATATTGCACCTGAGTGAGGGGAGGTAGGAAAATAGGGGGCAGGAGCTGATACACACATTAATACAGCACAAGGTGGCCTACTAAGGTGTGAAGACAGGCAAACTTGAGGTGGCACAGAGAGGGCTTCACAAATAAAAGTATGGATCTTGGACAGGTACAGGCAACTGATGAGTAGGGAGAAGGAAGACCAGAAAAGGAGAAGATGTATCAAGTTGACAGATCATTGGGTATGAGCTTCTTAGTAAGCCTAAGAACAGTACGGTACTTACATCCTTTAAAAACAGAATTCACACCAATACATTTTGACAGCATCTTGATGCAATTTATTGTTTATATTGAAGAACTGTACTTTGTGCAAATGCAATAATGATGAATTTTGCATAAATGATTTTCCTTAATATCATGTACCATGAATCTTTGCATGTAATGATTATAAAGTATCTTGCATTCATTTTTATGTCAAATATATATTAGTGGCAATTTTATGTTGAACACAGTAAAGCAGGACATTTTTATCTATAAAATATATTGCATTATTAATTAAAAAGACATTATTAAAAGGTAATACAGTGGCACAGAAGCCTTGTCTGCAACCACTTCCTGGTCTTGCTTGTAAGCTTCCAGGGCAACAGACTTTTCCCTGTCTCAAGAAATAAGAGATCTAGCTGCATTTCATAAATTATAACCTCCTCTGGTAATCTATATATTAATGCAAGATTTCACCAATGAAGCAGCATAAAATAGGCACCTGGGGAACACAATGATAATCCTTACAGAATTATGTGTTTGGCTGGAGTGAGACAATTAGTGTTTTAACATTTTTGTTTATATAAACATTTTTATTAAACAAGCCAGATGATAACCATCCAGTGTATTGGATTAACATGAGACAGAAAAATGGATAATTTTAAAATCCCTAACATTTATCCATCTAATCTAGGTATACTATACAGGTTCAAGGACATTTGGTTTTTAGGAGCCATTTGGGAAATGGAAAAAGCCTTCAATTTTCTGATACATTTCTGTCCAAATGTCCTCTCTAACTGTATAGTGAGGCCATTCTTCCTTGGTCTTTCCCCATGTCTATCTACTATGTGAAAAAGCACAGTTCTTTAGGTTTTCTCTGACAGAACCTTCATATGTTTAGTGGACTATTCTTTGATTATGTTGCAATCACTGTGGCAAATAAACAGAACTCTGGAGTGTATACTGAACAGTTTTTTACCTGTTTAAAACACCAGTTATATGAAGGACAAGCTTAAGAGGTTAAGTTGACTAATAGTATATTGCTCGTCTAATGGTTTCAAAGTACCATTGTAAAGTACAGATGAGAACCACAAATGATCAGAGAATAAGAAGCAAGGTCATTGCCTCCCTATTTACAGCATTTTCCATTGTTGTTTTGTTATACACAAAAGTATTCATCTCTAAAACAAACTAAGAACAAAAGAAATCCTCTCTTAATATTAACTTTCCTAACCTTAAGCTTCTTAATATTAATTAGTCTTTAAAAAAGATAAATGTAGTGTTAAAAGGAATTGTTGGTAGCAACATTTTTGATTTATTTTATTTTATTAGTTTTATGTGCATGAAAGTAAAAGTGAGAGAGTTAAAGTCTGAATCAAGGAGAAGAAAGTTTGCTTTTGTAAAGCTAGCAATGTGGCAAATTACGTTAAGAGAGAGAAGTGGAAAACTAAGATTTTTCTGAAGACTGAGGAAGGTACATTTCAGATTTGATAACCTAGGAATTTAGGCAGAGAGCCAGAGAATAGATTAAAATATTTTCTTATCCATTTCCAATCTTGAAGTATAATAAATAAAATAATGGGTCATATCCTAAGCAGGTGCAAATTGACATAGTTTAATTGACTTTAACCAAGTTATGTCAATTTTACACCAGCTGAGGGTCTGGGCCTGTGGCTCCCCAAAATGTGAAAGGGTATGGGTGGTAGTTATTCTCCTGATTATATGCCAGTCTAGCCCAGACAAGAGGCTGACCATCACTTAAAGCAGAAGGAGAAGAGATGCCTAATAAGTCCAGCTGACCAGCTATCACCATCCACCAGGGAATCCTATCAGGTAATAAGAAAGAGTTACAAACATAAAAACTGATATTTTTTTCCTGACATGCTCTCTCCCCAAATCAAAAAAAATTGCTCACCTGAAGCTTTATTAATCTAAGTCCCAAGATGATAGTAACACTAAATCTGCTGTAGTTTGATTCCTGTTTGTGAGTACAGCCTGTCCCAGAAGAGAAGCTAAGATATTTCTATAGCCACAAGAGATGAAAACTTAAACTAAGATGAATATATAGGGTGATGTGTAATTGCTTCTTTTAATAACTGATTCAAGCATAATTGTATATCTGATGATATATCCTGTGCTGAAATTGTTTGTGAAATGTTTAATTCTTCTAATGAAAAGTCTATGAAAAGCTATTTGGCTGGTTATCTTGTAGTGCAACATATTGAGCTATTTTTTTAAACTATCAAGCAGTAATGGTGAGTCATATTTTGCCTCTAACTGCTTAGCTTTTGTAATAAAATAAAATGTGGTTCCCTATCCCTATCCCAAGTCAAGTCCTTTAACTTGGAGGAAAACAAGAAAAATTGGGTTTTTAATACAGTGAAGGCATCTTTATAAAAAGTTCCTTTAAGATTTTAGCTATTTTGAATGGTGACTTTTGCTCTTACATCACTTGCAGGTACAGAGCCCACTCTTCACAGCTTTAATACATATAGGAGAACCTCAGAGTTACTAACACCAAAATTGCAAACTGACCGGTCAACTATGCACCTCATTTGGAACCAGAAGTATGCAATCAGGCAGCAGCAGAGACAGACCCCAAAAAAATAAAAAATAAAAAAAGAGCAAATACAGTACAATACTGTTAAATGTAAACTAAAAAAAAAAAAAAAAAAATAGGGAAAGCAGCATTTTTCTTCTGCATAGTAAATTTTCAAAGCTGTGTTAAGTCAATGTTCAATTGTAAACTTTTGAAAGAACTTTAACATTTTGTTCAGAGTTACAAACATTTCAGAGTTACGAACAATCTCCATTCCCAAGGTTCTACTGTATATACTACTGTTTTGTACACCATACCACATCTCTTTTAAGTCAAATCTACCAGGTATTCAAATATAGCTTCTGTTTCACCTGTCTAAACTTGTTTAATAGTCAGATCTCCCAACGAGTGTACTGAGCTGTCTCCTAAGTGAAGTGGTGAAAACCCTTTGGCTTGGAACTTTTAAAACTAAGACCTAACACTGTACAGTAGAGGACAATCCTTAAATGGGAGGGAGCTGGATGGGGTGATGTAAATAGCCTTTTCTATCTCTACATTATATGAGTCTATCAAAGTCTTTGCTTCTTCAAGGCATTTGATATAAGCATTGGGTTTTCCTTCTCACACGTGAATACATTTTACGTTACATTTACATTTAATCCTTCCTTTTGGGTCTCCTTCTCATGAGTAAGTTTACTGGCACTCTTTCCTCTATAAAACTGCAGAAGAGCATAGCTCTCCAGTCTGGGAAGGCCAAAATGTATGACAGAGTATGGGCCAAAGAGCCAAAACGAAGGATTCAGCAAAGGAAGACGAAACTTGAAATAATATGGGCTTAGCTAATCTACCACAAAAAAACTGGTCACATCAGATTCATACCTGACTATTTCCAATTTAAATAAATTGTAAACAATAACTGGAATAATAGCTCATGTGCATAGAACGGTGAAAAAAATCTTTCTAAAATGAAGAAAATCCCTTGTATTGTAACAAAGAGCAATTAGGAAATATGTTGGAGAGAATCACAAAGTGGTGACAACTGAATCATCTTTCAAAAGACTGGGAACATTCCTTCAGTGCTGACCAGAAGGAATAGATAACTTGCAGATCATGAGTCTCCAGGTTTTGCTATATAACTTAAATTTTGCATAGAACAGTTCGTTTTAGCTGTAACAAAGGGAAAAGGTTCATAGTCTAAACGGAATAAATATTAGTCCTTTCAACAGCATAAAGTGCTATCCAGATGTGCAAAATCAATCCAAGCTCCAGAAGTTATACTTATACATTTGATATTGACTTCTAGACTGTTGGTTTCAGTTTGAATTTTGAGTTCTAGATGTAATTGTATATAGTGTACAATATGCAGGAGAAACAGCTTGATTATATTATTACACTCCCAAAAATTATGCTAAAAGAATAGTAAAGTTACAAAGTAAAGCACTCAAAAGTTAGGAAATGCCAGAATTAAGGTTGCACATGCAAGGGTGTTGTGGAAAAAGTAGTATGTGGTCATGTATTTAAAGACTGTATCATATAGTACATATGCACAGGGAGTGCAAATTAAGGTTGTGTGGGCAACATTAATTCTGTCTCTTTCTAACATTTGTGTATTTGACTGTTCAACCTTAACATTTTTTTTAATGTACTTTTTTTTTTTTTGGAATGTAATTTGCTGTAATTAAAAAAAAAAAAAAACTGAAAAAGCAGAAACTCCATTATGTGGAACCAAAGTGAAATCCCCATATGGGTCATCAGCAGGGTGGGATCAATAGACCCACAGTACATCCCTCTACCACTTGAGCTAATAGAGTGACTGATAGCTGCAGAAGTTTATATTCTATAATGACTTGACACTGGAGGGAGATGAGACACACACTTTGCTAGTGGGTTTCAAAGTTATTTACTAGACTGCAGAAGAATGTTGAAACTCAGGAATCCTGGGTTTAATTCCAGATTCCACAGAGAGGTGTCTTGTAGTGTTAAAGATCCTTCTGTCCATGTCCCCCTCACCTTTCACTGTCCCCTTTTGCTCCTACCCCGCTCACCAACTCTTGCTCTTTGGCCCTCTGCTCTTATATTCCCTTTCCTCTTCTGTTGCTGCCCTTCTCCCCATCTCCTGACTCTTGATGCCTCTCCCACACAAGATCATAATCTCCCTCCCTTCCATCCCCAATGTCCACATCAATACACATGCAACTATATACTCACAGGACGATTCATGCCACTGTTTAAACAACCATTTTGAAATCTCTTGGATTTTCCATCTCTTGTTCATAAAAGTTTCACTCATCCAATTAGGGAGCTGAAACAATACTGATTTAAGTGACCAATCAAAACAGGAAGGGAATAGTCAAAGACATACCCAAGCCCAGAGATTGAAATAGTTGTATAAAGTCATCAGAGAGCAATTTCACACATTGAACAAATTTGTTTAAAAGAAAGTCTGTAGGTATGTCATGAACACAAAAAGCATTTACCTAGCTTTGTTTCCAGCATTTTTACTAATCTAATTGCATGACAAAATTAGTGTAAAAAATGTGTAATAATTTTGATTCATTTAAAAAAAAAACATGCCATAGTTTTCCATTTTCTATAAATCAGGAACCTGATCCTGCAGTCCTTATTGAGACAAAAATCCTAATTAATGTACTGGAGTAGAGTCAAACAAATGGACTTCAGTAGAAATTTTGCCCGAGTAAGGACTACAGCTTTGAGCCCTATAATCATTATTGAGAGAGTCTGATTTTAAAATGTGTTAGTAATTTTGAAAATACATTCCTCATAGCAAGTGTAAAGAGAAGACATTTATAATGTTTAAGAACTATATGTATAGAAATATCTCCCAAGAGTTAATTAAAATCTGATACTATTTTGCCTGTACAATTTAGCTGCTTTTAAAGGTCTGTGTATATGATTAAATGTTCAGTAAGGAGAACAGTAACATACACAAATAATTTTGAACTCCTAACTCAGTTTGGATCTGCTCCATGGACAACTGAGACTCCAATAAATTTCTTTGGAATTTATATCAATTTTTTTCTGCTCAATTTCATAGTGTGGCAAAATGTTCACTGAAGTGGGTAGATTTGGTCTAATGTCTTATAAATTACACTCATCATTTTTCCATATATTTATACCTGCTTCATCTCAGTGTGAACTTAACCTGCATTATTTGAAAATCTAGCTCATAGTTTCCATCTTAAACTGATTATTTATTAAAAAATCACTCCTATAGCGCCTTAAATTTACATAATAATGGGGTAATCCTGGCCCTATGGAAGCCAAAAGTAAAATTGAAATTAATTTAAGTGGCACCAGGATTTCACTCCATGGTCTCATTCTGGCATAAGGTAATATGCATGATTACATCTTTCCAGGATTTGGGCATAAGTTCACTTTTACAGTCAGTAACTGTAAATTCTGTAAATTTATACAAAATGTACATCTCAAATATGATTGGTGACTATGATCTTATGATCACAACTAAGAAATGTATTTTTACATAATAGTCATAATTTAATTGAACTTTACTTAACTACCTTTTAAAAGAAGTAAGGAAAAAATCAGTTTCTGCCTTATAACTCAGCTATATTTTTTCTTTTTAGCAGTGTCAGATTTCAGCTTTGCTCTTAGGTTTTGCGGACATTGAACAGCTATGTTGCAAATATATGATCCCTCCCTATTTTTATCATCTTTTTAATTTTAAATGTTTTTTATTGTTGAAATCAACAATTTATCAACACCATAAATATCAAGCAGATTTAAAAACTAATGTATATTGACTATTAGAGGCTAGTAATAGAAAAGCAAAGGCGTACTGCACTTTACAAAAAAGTGTGTAACACATACGTAGTTTCAATCAGATGAAAAGCAAATGGGAAAATGTACATTAGCAGCCTGAATAAAAAAGCTGTTTGCAATCAGTCCTGGTTGAGTGCATGAAAAATTATTTTCTAAGGATCAAAGGAAATTAATGGTTGACCAGTGCAACCAGAATATTCCACAGCATGTTAAATATTTATTACTAAGTCGTTTCTGCCCAAAACTGTGTGAGGCATGGCATTTACACACTAAAATAGCTCATTGGTAATTAATTTGGCATGTCATTTTGCATAAAATTAGTAAATAATGCTAGTTGCTGTGCATTGTATTGAACTTTTTCAATAAAAGTTTCAATCTTAATGGCTTCAAAAGCATGATGAAATGGTCATTTTTTTACTATTCTTAGAAGTGAATCTGTTTATTAAAAAGAAAGTAATGTAGTTAGTGGGAAGGATATGTCAAAGTGTATAGACACAATTTATTTGAGGTTGTTCAAGGTCAATGATTTTTCCCCTCCACTTGCTTGGAATTATGAGTAATAGAATATGAGTTACAGGTACTCTAGATGAAATGAACTATGGTTATGTATATTTAGTAGTAGTTTTAAAGGGTCACTGTCTCTTTTAACAGACTCTGAATTGTTCACCATTTCAGAGTCACCTTTTACTCATGGATACTGCAAATGGAATCTGAAATGCTTCTGGTAATTCTTCCACTAAGGACAGAGACACTGTGGTATTTGATAGGTATCAGAGGGGTAGCGGTGTTAGTCTGTATCAGTAAAAACAACGAAGAGTCCTTGTGGCACCTTATGGACTAACAGATTTTTGGGGGCATAAGCTTTCGTGGGATATAACCCACTTCATCAGATGCATGGAGTAGAAAATACAGTAAGCAGGTATAAATATACAGCACATGAAAATATGGGAGTTGTCTTACCAAGTGGGTGTCAGTGCTAATGAGGCCAATTCAATTAGGGTGGATGTGGCCCAGTCCCAACAGTTGACAAGAAGGGGTGAACATCAACACAGGGAAAACTGCTTTTTGTAGTGCTAACGGCACCAATTCAATCAAGGTGGATGTGGCCCATTCTCAGCAGGTGACAAGAAGGTGTGAGTGTCAACTAGGGTGACCAGATGTCCCAATTTTACTGGGACAGTCCCAATTTTTGGGTCTTTTTCTTATATAGGCTCCTATTACTCCTCACCCCTATCCCAATTTTCCACACTTGCTGTCTGGTCACCCTAGTATCAACAGAGGGGAAATTATTTTTTTATAGTGACCCAGCCACTCCCAGTCTTTATTCAGGCCTAATTTGGTGGTGTCAAGTTTGCAAATTAATTCCAGTTCTGCAGTTTCTCGTTGAAGTCTGTTTTTGAAGATTTTTGTTGAAGAATGGTGACTTTTAAGTCTATTATTGAGTATCCAGGGAGATTGAAGTGTTCTCCTACTGGTTTTTGAATGTTATAGTTCTTGATGTCAGATTTGTGTCCATTTATTCTTTAGCGTAGAGACTGTCCGGTTTGGCCAAGGTACACGGCAGAGGGCCATTGCTGGCACATGATGGCATATATCACATTGGTAGATGTGCAGGTGAATGAGCCCCTGCTAGTGTGGCTAATGTGGTTAGGTCCTATGATGGTGTCCCTTGAATAGTTATGTGGACAGAGTTGGCACTGGATTTTGTTGCAGGGCTTGGTTCCTGGGTTAGTGTTTTTGTTGTGTGGTGTGTAGTTGCTGGTGAGTATTTGCTTCAGGTTGTGGGGCTGTCCAGACACATCCACCTTGATTGAATTGGCCTCATTAGCACTACAAAAAGTAATTTTTTTCCCAATATATGTTCAATTTATACTTAAGGATAAATATCATACAAAATTATATGCCCAAACCATGAGATTTTTTTATAATGCAATCCATTTTTGGTGCTCATTAGCATATTTGTTCTGTACTTATGCTTAAACCCACATGCTTAAACATACATTCCTAGAGGCTTGTCATAAATATGTTAATATTAGGCCAACCTAGCTCAAAGTTGCAAACACTTACTTCAGTTTCAGGAATTAAATCCCATGAAAAGGAAGGAGCCACAAGACAATAGAATTACCATAATTGGTGTAGATTCCACACAAGTGAAAATATATAAGACATCAGTAAGGAGCAGTGAACAGAAATATAGTGACAGGAATAAGAAAACTGTAGTAATAGCATAATTATGGAATGACAGAGAGAAAATTAAGTTTTTACAAATATGTATTTGTAAATCTTCCTATCTGAATGCATGTGATTATTTTCTAAGTCCCATCTTGCGACTGAGTTGCATGACTGCATAGAGAGTAAGGGAGTATAAAGTGCTCCCTACAGTGGCTACCTGGATTGCAGGTGTCAGTGTGGGTCAACAGAACAGATGCTGTTAGGTGCCTTCTCCTACTCATGTAAGTGTATGGGAAATGGGCACAATGGGGAGAGGGTGAAGCTTAGGCTCCACATTCCCTAGCTAGCAAAGCTTTACTGGTGCATCTGGACATTTTACTGTGTAGACGTAGACTAAGCACAAGGTACCTTCCCTCTCAGAGTAAAAGAGGAAAATTGTGACTCTCCCAATCTGCCCCTTGATTGGGGCTTGTGGCAAAGCCATGACTGTGGAATAATATATTCTAAAAATGCTTGGATTTTCCTTCTTATGGAAATTTAAATGAAGTAATTGACTGATGCCCAGTAATGTCTGTATTTTAGTATATAATATATAGCTTTTTAAAAATAAAATTCTGAGAGGAAGCACAAGATTGGGTTTAGGCTAAATTTTAGGCACAGTCTGTTATACTAAACTCCATAAAAAAGTCATTAGATGCTTATGTGGCTCTTCACTGATAATCCAGGGCATCTTCCTGCTTCCAGTCAAGTCAAAGAAAAAACTTCCAATGATTGACTGAATTGTGCAGGATCAAGTGAGGATCCCCTGTGGAGGGGCTAATGTATACCAGTTTTCCACATCTGAGCAGGATTTAAAAATAAAAGGCTTAATCCTGCAAGTACTAACAATCTTGCCCTTACCCAGAGAGGCTAATGTTTAAGATTGTAAATTGTCCCACTGACTTCAATGGGTAAATTTTAAATTTAATTTATGTCCACTTTAAGGCCCCTTTCCATTGACACAGTGGTGCAAAGGGGCCTTAGTGTAATTAAGAATCAAGCTTATATTTGTATAGGATAAAATCCTCATGTGGAATAATTCAGCATAGTTCCATTAACTTCAGTTTAGGTTCTGACCCCATGATTTTTACTAAGAGAAATACATCACTGAAAGATGCCTGATATATTGGCATATGAATAGCTGCTGTCCACAGGCTTTCTTCCATAACTTACTCTGTTTATCTTTACAATTTTAACAATTTTTTATTGAGTCAGTGTATATTATGTCACTACAAGATAAACTCCTTCTTTTGCTGGCTCTGCTCCTTTTCAAGGGAGGCACCTGTGCTGACAAATCACTAGCAAGCATTCTTAGTGCATTATGAGTTCTTTTTTCTCCCACAAAAAAATTCAAGGGATTAGCAGAAATTGATTAGCATAATTTCTTTATGAATGTTTATGAGGTTGGCCTTGAACACTTAGTTTTATTAGATGACCTAAATTAACCAATTAAAATGTTTTTTTTTAAATTGTATTAACTAAGAATAAACCAAATTACCTGAAAAATATGCATACTTTCTTGGTGCTATTGATATTTTAAAAAGTTTGAGATTTGAAGGACTATTGTTGAGTTTTTTTAAATTATTGAACCAGCTCTTTAAAAAAGGGAAATAATCTCTTATATTTTTGTATTTTGTTTTAGTGTTTTAACCATTAAGAGCAGGGAAAATAGAAGAACAGAGTGCTCAGGAAATATCCTGACCCACCCACCACCCTGGACAGTGGCAACAGTATAAAGGTTGGGCTATCAGAGCTCACTACTCCATTACACCATGTGAGTGTCTGGTCTTCACAATCAGAGGAGCCTTTGTTATATCAAGAGTGACTTTCCTGAGGTTTTTATATGTCCTGATTCAGGAAAGCATGCTTAACCCTGTGCCTCAAGAATCAAGGCCATAGAATGCGAACTTGTGCAAAAGAAGAGAAGATTCTTGACATTACGCTGTGAGTGGGACACAGAGGCAGTAGTAAAGAGTCAGTGAGTAGAAGGAAGACACAGGAGAATGGGTAAATGGATAAGTTATCTAGGATTTTAATAGATTTTAAAAAAATAAAAATGTATGGGAAGCTATGTGTATGCGTGGAAATTGAATGCATGTTAAGTTGAGGCTAAAAGCTGAAAATCAGTCCCAGAATGTGAGTTAATTTCATGAGCAATATACCAAATGCCAGAGAAAGTTATGCTTTATTTACAGTTAATTTCAATATCTACCTGCTTGCTAAACAAAAAAATTTCAGCAAACCCACAACTCACAATTTTGTAGTGTAGAAATAATATTATTTTAACGGAATAAAACCCTATACAATATATTTGAGTTGCACAGCAGCCATTTCCAATCTGTTTAACATTTGAGAGTCTCTCAGTATTTGAATACTTTCTTTGAAGTATTTGTTTATTTTTCCATCCACATTGGTATAAATAAAAGGTACTTAACAGAATGGAAGAAAATACATAAAATATCAGAATGACCACTTAGAAAATATCTTTCAGAGGATAGAACTCTGTGAGAGGCTTTTTTCTGTGGTGGTTTTCTTTTCCTTTTGGGGATAGGGGTGATCAAGATACATAGAGTTTGAACTTGTTAGGCAGAGACATATATGATTGGAACAAATTTACCTTTAATCGAAATAGCAAAAGATATTTTGTTGCTTTTTGAAAAAAATATGTTGTTCATTATTACTAAGAGAATTTCACAAACACCTACTAGCATAATATTGCCATAGTTCAAGCCAACTGCACCTGTATTTCCCCTTAGTTGTTCAGTAAAGTCACCAACTCTTGGCTTTCAGCTCCAACCCCCCCACCCTCACCCCCCTTTGCCTTCTGAGGAGGCTGTTCCCAGGCTGCACAGTTCCCTTGCCTTCACTGTATCATTCCCAGCACAGACACATTGCCCTAGCCTAGGACACTTGCTTGGTTTCTCTTCGGAGTTGGATAGCAGTGTAATCATTACAGATATAAGTTACCACACAGTTCTTTCTAAGCAAGCCTACTTTATTCTTAAGGTACAAAGAGTTATAGAGAAAACATATTAAAAACGATAAAAAAATGTACACACATGCTAATAAGCTCACAAGAGTTTATCCCAACTCTCATTTGGGCTGACAGGTCTTTTAATACCCCTCCTTGTGGTTACAATTTCATCAGAGCTTCATCTCAGAACAAGCACACAGTTTTATGAGGCCCCAGTAGACAGAATCTTTCCAATCCTCCCTTAAGGATTGCGGCCCTCTATCGAATAGGGGTGCTGTCTGCTAGAACAGGAAGGAAGCCCTGAGGCAAGTTAAACCCCTGGCTTTTATCCAAAAGAGTTTTCTTTGTCTTTTGGTGGCTGGAATATCCGCTTTAAACTAGTATATGCATTTATCCCACAGGCATGACTTCAAAAGTTGGTAATAGAGGAAGTACACTAGCACCTCCTCTCCCCAATAGTTTTTCTACATGTGTGACAGAGTGGTAGTTATAGCATCCTGGCCACTTAAGTAATTGTATAACAGAGAAGTTTACAGGCTTAGTTGAAAGCTGTTATGGTGGAAATTGTTGATACTGGGGGACAATGATTGGGCTAATGAGGTAATTAGCACAATAAGGGACGATATATAACTGGCAGGAACAGAAGGTAATGGGGGAGCCCAGAGAGTGGGCTGGGTGTGGTAGCGAAAGTTGGGTAGGAGGCTCCTCCTGTCACATGCCCGTACTATGTTCTGCAATGCTGGGAATCTAAAGCTTAAAGATACACTTGAGGAAAAGAAATGGACTGTGTGTATATTATCAGAGACCACCCAAATGGGCCAGGCAGTGCAGCACACTGGATAGCGGAGGGAGCGCCCTGTGACATCTGGTAGGTTCTTTACTAGGGACTTGGTGTTTGTCATTCTCTATAGTGTTAACCAGAAGGCCATCCTTTTCCAGACCCAACCTTAACCAGAAAGGGCTAGATTCTGTCATATTTCATTCGGCTAGAAGTCCCATCAGCTTGAGCACAGTGGCAGAATCGTATCCAAAATGATAACCACTTTCACTAATTCCCTATTTTTCCATTGCATAAATTCATAAATTCCAAGGCCAGAAGGGACCATTGTGATCTTCTAGTCTGACCTCCTCTATAACATAGGCTATAGAACTTTGCAAAAAAAAAATCCTAGAGTAGATCTTTTAGAAAAAACATCCAATCTTAATTTAAAAATTGTCCGTGATGGAGAATCTACCATGAATCTTCTTAAATTGTTCCAATGATCAATTACTCTCACTGTTAAAAATTTACATCTTATTTCCAGTCTGAATTTGTCTAGATTGAGCCTCCAGCCACTGGACCATGTTATACCTTTCTTTGCTACATTGAAGAGCCCATTATTAACTATTTGTTCCTTATGTAGGTACTTATAGACTGTAATCAAGTTACTACTTAACATTCTGTTTGTTAAACTCAATAGATTGAGCTCCTTCAGTCTAACAATATAAAACATGTTTTCTAATCCTTCAGTCATTCTTGTGGTTCTTCCCTGAATCCTTTCAAATTTATCAACATCCTTCTTGAATTGTGGACTCCAGAACTGGAAACAGTACTATCAATGTTTGCACCAATGCCAAATACAGAGGTAAAATAACTTCTCCACTCCTGCTTAAGATTCCCCTGTTTATTGCATCTAAGGATTGCATTAACCCTTTTGACCACAGCATCACACTGAGAGTTCATGTTCAGCTGATTATCAATCACAACTCCACAATCTTTTTCACAGTTATTGCTTCCTTGTGAGCGTGGCCTACATTCTTTGTTCCTATATGCATACACTCACATTTAGCCAAATTAAAATGCATATTATTTGCTTGCTCCCAGCTTACCAAATGATGCAGGTTGCTTTGTATCACTGACCTGTTCTCTTCATTATTTACCACTCTCCCAATTATTTGCAAACTTTATCAGTGATTAATTTGTTTTCTTCCATGTGATTTATAAAAAAATGTTAAATAGCAGAGAGCCACATAACTGATCTTCGTGTGACACCACTAGAAACATACCCATTTGATGATGATTTCCCATGTATAACTACATTTTGAGACCCATCAGTCATCCAGTTTTGAATCTATTTCATATGTGCCATGTTAATTTTGTATCTTTGAAGTTTTTTAATCAGTCATGCAATACCCATGTGAATCAAATATCATTTCTCAAATGACCAATATTTAATCTTTCCAAGGACCATGATTAAGCGATCTTCTAGAAACTATTTCATATATGGCAGATATATAGAAAATTATTCTAGTTGTGGTCTAAAGTGGATGGATACAATTCCCACTGACTTGAATGCATCTGTGTATCTGATGGGGAAAAATGGGCACAGTGTTTGTGAATAATCTGTAAACAAAAACCACTAAATTCTCTTCTAACTTGTACATGTTCCCATGCAGCATAAAAATCAGCACCTTGGGCTCCAAAAATTCATATCTTGAATTTGTCAAAATTCAGAACTTGTTTCTTGTGTGGATGTCAGCCCTCCCATAGGCCTTTGACATTTAGAAGAAACATGCTAATGTAGGTTGTAATGATTGCTAAAATAAAAGAAAGCTGCCTTAAAATCTGTGAGTGATAAATGAACAGATTGCTGCTGTGAAGGTGTTTAAAGGTCCAGGACTCCTACCGAGAAAACCACCAGAGAGAGATTGTAGAAAATTACTCTCTTCTCGCCTTTAATTGCATTATTTAAGTTGAACATTGCCTCTGCTGAATGGAGCACAAGTAATAAAACCTTTTCATTTATTATGCAAAGTCCTTTACAAACAAATTATAGAGACTACAGGAGTTGGGCATGCTTCCTTGAATTAAAGAAAGAAGCAACCACCTGCAATGAAGTTTGTGAACTAAAGACAATTTAAATT
Source organism: Trachemys scripta elegans (assembly GCF_013100865.1). Lineage (NCBI taxonomy): Eukaryota > Metazoa > Chordata > Testudines > Emydidae > Trachemys > Trachemys scripta. Next base: position 75,894,389 of record NC_048302.1, read on the forward strand.
TGCCTAGACTAATGGCAGATTAGAACTTTATCAAATGAAGCTGCAGCAAATTTCTTCAGGAGAATTTTGTAAATAAATTATTTTTGATGTTTAAACAAAACCTTTCAATGGAGAAGATAAAGAGGATTGTCAAATAGAATGTACTATTTTGGAATACCAAAAGATGTAATGAAAAGTTTTGCAGACCACCAGATAGTAACTCTTAAAATCTCCTTGTCCTTCTCACTAATATAATTTCACATCCCCCTGTTTATACTGTGTTTGGGTTTTTTTCAGAGCATTGTTGCATCTTAAACGTTTTTTGGTTTTTGGTTATAAAGAGATTGTTTTCAAAAGAAATCAATATATTTTAAATGTGATACACAAAGCAAAAACTTGTTGCATGTTCCTTTTAGTCTTTCTTATTTTGTAAACAGATTATTTTGTAATTGGTCTGATTATTTTTACTTTGGAAATATCAGATGAAATCCTGGCCCCACTGAAATTAATGGCAAAGTACCCACTGACTTTAATAGGGGAGGATTTCACCCCTTAGGTCAGGGATGGGCAAACTTTTTGGCCCGAGGGCCACATCTGGGTATGGAAATGTAAGGTGGGCCATGAATGCTCACAAAGTTGGGGTTGGAGTATGGGAGGGGGTGAAGGCTCTGGCTGGGGGTGTGGGCTCTGGGATGGGGCCAGAAATGAGGAGTTCAGGCTGCAGGAGGGGGCTCCAAACTGGGGCAGGGGTTTGGGGAGCGGGAGGCGGGGGGTAAAGGCTCCGGTTGGGAGTATGGGCTCTGGGATGGGGATGGGGATGAGGGGTTTGTGGTGCAGGAGAAAGCTCCGGGATGGGACCAAGGGGTTCGGAGGGAGGGAGAGGATCAGGGTTCAGGCAGGGGGTTGGGGCATGGGAGATCAGGTGCACAGGCTCTGGGCAGTACTTACCTCAAGCAGCTCCTGGAAGCAGCGGCATTGTCCCCGCTCTATCTCGTACGTGGAGGCATGGCCAGGCGGCTTTGTGAGCTGCTCCATCTGCAGGTGCTGCACGTGCAGCTCCCATTGGCCGCAGTTCCCAGCCAATGTGAGGTGCAGGGGCAGTGCTTGGGGCAGGGGCAGCGTGCAGAGCCCCCTGACTACCCCTATGCATAGGAGCTGGCGGTGGGACATGCTACTGCTTCTGTAAGCCACACGGAGCCCCAGCACAAACGGAGCGGGGCAAGCCCCTGACCCTGCTCCCCGACGGAAGCTTGAGGGCCAGATTAAAACGTCTGATGGGACAGACACAGCCTGCAGGCTGTAGTTTGCCCACCCCTTCCTTAGTTCCTTATTGCTCTATTTTTGGAAGAGAACTCTGGAGCATTGGTGTGAGATATTCTGGAAACTAAGTCATGACTCTCTCAGCCCTCAGCTGTGAAAGGAAGGAGGTAACTCAACATGCCATAAGCCTGCGATTTCATTGGTATAAAATTTTCAAACGCAGAAATAAATTTAGCAAAACAGACAACTTTGATGAAATATTGATGCATCATAAGAGAGCAATAAAAACATGATCATATTTTTCCCTTTGTAGTTCATTTTTTAAAGGTGATTTACTTAGTTGAGTGGAAATATTAGCTTTTTAAATTACATATAGTCAGAATCAGAAGGACTTATTCAGAATCCATTTTCATTATAACATTTTTATTTTGACTTAAATCACCATTCCTATTAATAAATTAATGTTATTTATATGCCAGAACACAGGTTACCTTTTCATCAGTTCTGACTTTTGACCAATGAGTAATCATAATTTACATAAAATGTACAGAAGAAAATTAGATTAAGTTTTTCTCATTTACCAGTACAATTACTTGAGCCTCAGCAAGAGGGATTGATAGAATATGTTTTAGGGAAATACAAATCCAGAAGGGTCAGAAGGAGAAAAAAAGAGTGCACATGATCACAAACACCAAATAATGTTGATTCATAATGAAATAGGCAGACAAATCTTACGTCAAATAAATGAACCAGCCACTTTCCCCTTGGCCAGTCTAACTTATATATGCCAGAAATTGCACAGCATATAGCTCAAGCTCTATTACTATCTCTGGAATATTGACACACAATAAGGAGAACGTTTTGAATAAGTATTTTCTTTCACAAGGCTACACAATATTTTTTCAATATCTGATATGCATAATCTCCCATTTTTCACAGATTTTTTTAAACAGTCTCCTATGTTTGCCAGTGCAGGACAGATCACAATGGATATGTTCCACAGTCTATATCAGCGGCAATGGTGTCTGACAATGGAAAGTCTACCAGGGAATAGGATGTCCAGCAATGAAGATACTCAAAAGGGCAAAATGGTTTTAACTGCCTCTTTTTCAGAATGAGGCTTTACAGAGCAGACACAGTCCAAAAATCAGATAGTGCTGGCTGTGAAATAGGCAAGATCAGGGCAGCTGTGGAGTGCAGAGATTCAGGTTGCAACACAGGAAGGCAGTTCAGAATGTGTTCAAGTGCTTTCCTGTATAAGGTTGGTTTCCTAAATGAAGGTCTCAGAGCCTCCCTCTGTGGTTTCTGTAGACAGAGCTCCTGTGCAGCTCCGATAGTAGTTAGAGCTGACAGCCCCTGCCAAACCCCCAAGTGAATCAAGTGGCAGAAGTACAGCTTGTTCTCAACACAGGTGAAACTCTCTTCTAACCCAGGGTATGTAATACACATCTCCCTGCATCATGTCTCCCTTTTATCTGGATGTTTAAATTATCTTAATCCCTTTTAATAAATGTCAATTGTAAGTAGCTTATTTTTTGTAAGACCTCCTTTTTGTAATACTCCTGTGTCATGGAACTAATAGTAGCATAAAGTGATCAGTAGTGCCAATAGGTTGGAGAGGGGGAGTTGGGGCTCTTTTGGGAATTGAAATATATTTTCTTCATTAGCATATGTGAAAATCTACAGTTTGTCCCTTGACACATCACTAGGATCAGACAGATATCCACAGGAGATAAAATGGAGGCAGCAGTTTTTGCAATATCAAGTGACAGTATCAGGAGCATCAAAATGAGAGGTGTGTCGCTGTCTAGCAGCCACACTGACAGGCTATTAGTTGATTTGAGCATTGCATAAAATATATCATAGAGCATTTGGACTTTCAAGTGAACCTTGTAGTCAAATGCAAATTTCTTCTAAAAGCATGTGATCATTCTCTTATATACACAAAAGTTTGTTTTGCAGAGAGCTTAGCTATCAAGGCATTCTAGAAAAAGAGGCACTAATTTGAATTTTGGGTACTTTTGTAGTGATTTAAGAGTTTAACTGACTACATAGCTGCTTTATAATGCCAGCAGATATTAGAATCGCTGTCCTTTCAAGCACCTGATTACAGAAAATCTTTGAGCATAAACAGGTCCAAGAGCTTTATAGGGTGTGGAACAGATGTACATGCATGAAGTTGGCTATAAAACTTAAAAAATCCTTGAAAAGATGCTTTCCTATTCCAATGTGAGTTTCCCAGACAATTTGTTGCTTCTAGCCTCTCCTGTTGCACATTTGTTTCTTCAAAAACCTATATAAATGGAGAGCTATTTAAGATAGTCATAAATTACTTGACAATATTGCAAAATGCTCCAGCATTCCAAAGGGATTATAAATCTGCCCTTCTGGCACAAGTGTGGATTTCCCCTGATGGAGACTCCGGATGGCATAGAGTTGGCATAGTCATCTCTTCATCACCCTTAACAGCGTAGGGGAATGAGGCGACATGACTGGCATGCTATTGCTTTCCATTGCTCCCTTGCTGATGTAACTTACTCTTGAAGGCCATTACCATCCCTTAGACAGCTAATATTTATGCCAGAAGTTGAACTGAGCATAAAGGTGGCAACTCATCTAGACCTGAGGCTTGAGGCCATTGCATAATACTTACTGCACAGGGAATCCTACTGATTGCAGTAGGGTATTATTCAATATGAGTAAGGATGGCAGAATCTAGTCCTATGTGAATAAAGCACAACACAAAATCTGCCAGAGAGTTTGAAATTAACCATGATCTAAATGATGAAAGATTTGGACTTTTTTTTCTTCTTCTTTATATGTGACTACATTACCTTTAGGCATGTCTAAATGGAACTAAACTGTATGGTGGCTAATAATCAGCAAGAGGAAAATTACAGTAGTTGAACTGGAAAATTAGCTGAGTGGAATCTATTTTTTTTTTTTGCATTTTAATATTTTTCTCTCAAAAATATACCTTTATGTGGTTAATGTAGATAAAATAAAAGATAAAGAAATGTATCTGTGAAGAATTGCCATGCATGTGGTGAGTAAAATTAGGCTCGTATGTATTATAAACTTTTTTTCCCTGATCAATATTATGCATGTATAGTTGTGGGGAAAAATGTCACCAGTCTTTTTTTGAGTCCCTGCAACAGCAAACTGCATAATCTCTAGAGAATTTTAAAGAACTAATCTTAGTCTGTCTTTATATATAATTTTTCCTAATGATTTATTTACCGGATAACATTACAGATAAAACCTGTTCATTCAATGTAGTTCTTCAAGAACTGTTCATATTTTAACATGCCTTGTCTTTAATTGCTGGGGGTAGTTAGATAACCATGTCTTCAGTGATCTGAAACGAATTGCAATATAAGCATTCGGGACATTGAGCAACAAACATCATATAAGCAGCAGAAAGGAAAGAGAGAAACATTACCAATCCTTCTAGGAAGCAGTTCTCATACCACTCAGTTCACCTTACACCAAACATGTGCTCCAAAATATGCCCCCCAAACTAACTATATTTATATAATAGCTGTTACAAACTAAAAGCACTCCATACATCACCCAAGATTAAAATTTACCAATCAGTTTTTTACCTGATTTTTCTGGTACACTGCTATGCCTTTCATTATCTCTGTTTTGGATACTACATTCCAAACCAATTGCCTTTGAAGGTCTCGCTCAACTGGACATAGAATGGACATAGAATGAATGTATCTTGTCTTTGACAGGTTTCATGTTTTGCAGTGTGGGATAGGTATCTCTTAACATAAATGAACAGCATTGTGGGAAAGCATAATACCATTTAGTTAGTATAAATTTCCAACATATATATAGTGTATATCATATTAATATGATGTGCATAATACAAATGTGGTGTGCACTATGCCTAACATCTATGTATTGGCTAACACACCAGTGATCCGTGCAGCATAGTTTGAGAACTGATGTAATGCAGGAGCAACCCATTATTACGTTACTCACTTTGACCCAATTTCAGGGCTTTGACATTTTTATTCTGATTATAATACATATTATTCATAAGTGCATACTCATCATAAATGCTCTAAAACATATAAAACACAACTACTGTATATCCAGTAAAAATAAAATAAAAATATAAAACCAAAGCCACTAATCCTCTACTTTACAAAGGTAGTGATCATCAGATGGTGGAGGATTACACAGGCATAGAGATGCTGAAGCAAAAGTATGTACAATACTCAGTCGATTTCTTCCTGAAACCATGATATGACTCCCCATTTCCTCCAATCTCAGAGGGCAAGATGGCGTATAAGTTGTCAGAAGGCTGGCAAGGTCCTTGGAGTATAACCTGTAAAGCCCTCAATAGGACTATTCTTAAAATGTTAAAATTACCTCGCATATCAGTGCAGGCTGGTTGGCAGTATCTCCCCCATCTATTCATGCTGAGATGTGCTGCTGTGTTCTGCCCACCTGCAGGTAGCAGAACGGGCTCCTAAACATTTCAGTTTAGAGCTCATTGAGTAATCCAATCTCAGTGTAATAAAAGCAAGCAACTCAGACTGCAGGTGGGTATGCAACAAAAAAGGCCACAATTTTGCAAGATTCTTAAAAATGATAAATACTGGCCTTGACCTCAGTCAATTCAAAATAATCTACTATCCAACCTGGCCCAGGATATAGTCCTATAGCATAAAGATAACATTGTTTAATCAAATTGAGCTCTCACACTGTAAGAGGTTAACTCCCTACATGTTTAGCTCTGCAACGTCTTTCCACCTCTATCTTTTTTCAATTATGTATTTTAATCTAGAGATAGCTTAATGTTTTAGAAATGTGCATACTAAAGAGAAGTGGTATTTTTATCTGGATCCTTCCTCTCTCTCCTACACGAAGAAACCCCCAATATACAACGGTAAGATGGACTGTGCTTATGCGATGGCTTTGGAATCAAACATGTTCCATGAGAGCTATGCTGGACAGAGCTGACCAAAACTCAGAATTTCCAGTTTGCAGGAAATTTTAATGTTTTGGTATTTCCCAAGAAGTAGACATTCAAAAACATTTCATTGCAGAAACATGGTGTTTCCAAAAGACTGTATATTGGCAGCTGCTGAGTGAAATGGATATGAATCTTGTCAGTTTTACAACTGCCCACCTCTGAATAGTCAGGACTCAGGCAGCCACAGGATTCATCTGGCACAGGAGTCTTCCAAGCTCATTTAAGTCTGTGGCAGGGAACCCTGGACTCCTGCCCTGGGGCATTCTGTATGTCGGGGCTGCCGTGGACCCTGGAAGTCTGAGCAGCCCATTAGGCAAGTTGGTAGGAAAGTTCATAGAACCTGACATGTTTCCACAAAACATTTATATTTGACAAATGGTCATTTTCCAACTAAATCATGTTTATTCAGAAGATTTCTGACCAGCTGTAATATTTGAGTTGACAGTTGTTTACTTTTGACATTTTCCCCAGTAATCTGGGTTTTGTTTTATCTGTTAAGGTTTGAGGGTTGCTGTAATAACTATGTCAAAAAGTAAGTCTCCGTGAGAAACTGCAACAGTTCTTTTAACCCTGGATGTCAAAAGGAAGCATTTGATGCCATTACATGATGTCTTCACCTTAGGCCTTTCAAATGACCTTAATTTTCAGAAATGATTGGACATTGTTGCTGTCTTTAATGGAGCTGTCACCTGAGTACTGCTCTAGTTACAACAGTTAGTATCTTTGACTGATCGGAAGTTTCATGATTTCTCTTCTAAAATGCTAGCAATTGAGGGCAAGAAATGGTTGAAACATTTTCAGAGGTATTTTCCTCACTATACCCAAAAACAATAAAGGAAAAGGGAGCTCTTAAATCCCAGCTAGTTCTCCTCAAAACCATAATGCTTTTAAGCAACAAAAAAATAACGAACTTTTAGTTCAAGGAATCTTGAAGCTCATCTGCCCACCCTACCTATCTGTCTCTTCTCTCCAAATACTTATATTGCCCCCAATACAGAGGATCTGAGTACCTGAAGTGTTGGGCCTACAAAGACTGCATTCCTGAGTAGAGTTGGGCAATTATACAAAGAGGATTCATAATAATGCTTGTGTTTATTAGGCACTAGTTCACTTGGCTGGAATTCACAAACATTTTGTAGAGCAAATTGTTATACGCAAGAATATTTTCAGAAAGCAAAAGCATAGTAAATAAATATTCATAAGTCTATTCAAAGAGGAAGTGTTCTTATGATCATTTTTAAAAGCCACTTTATTATCTTTACAACAGATGTGTCAGACAATTACAAATGGACTTGGATAATTTGCAGACAGAAAAAGGGACTCCGGTTTATAAAGCATAGATTGTAGATGCATAAACTTTAAGGCTAGAAGGGACCATCATGATCATGTAGTCTGATGATCATCTAGTCTGACCTCCTGCACTTCACAGGCCTCAGAACCTCACCCACTGACTCCTATAATAGGCCCATAACCTGACTGAGTTATTGAAGTCTCCAAATCTTGATTTAAAAAAATGTCTAGTTACAGAGAATCTACCATTTACTGTAGTTCAAACCAATAAGTGATCTGTGCCCCCACACTGCACACAAAGGTAACAATAAAATAAAATAAATAAAACCCAGGGTCTCTGCCAAGGTAGCCTGGGGAAAAATTCCTTCCCAACCCCAGATATGGTGATCAATTACACTCTGAGCATGTGGGCAAGTGTAGCTGACTGACCCATACACGGTCAGACCTAGGAAGTGAGAGTTTGGCCAACTTTGTTAGAGCTGGGTGCAGGGTGGACAGAGTTCAGGAAATAAGTCAAGGTTCAGTACCAGGAGACAGAAGCCAAATGCCAGAGCTGGATGGTAGTCCGAAGTCATAAACCAGAGGCTGAGCCAGGGATTGAAACCAGAAGTCTGAAGCTGGAGGGGAGCAGGGGCAGCACAGAGCAGGTTTCAGGGGCTGGAACAGGAACTGGAAGTAGGGCTGGAACAAGCAGGGGTGGGGACGGGAACAGGCTGGAGCAGGGCTGGAAGAAGGGTAAGCATAACTGTGGGCATGGTGTGCATTGAGCAGCCACTGATCTGCTGTGGGAGCCAAGAGCAGCCCAAGAGCTGGTCCTAATTGGTTTGGTCCATGACAGCAAGAACCATAATCTAATCAAATAGCAGAAATATGGCTTTAGTTGACCAGTCAATGGGGATAATCATAGTGGTCAGACCATGAATAAACCACCAGTTAAAAATTGTTTGCACAGACTGTTCATTAAACAATTGCTATTTTATTCATTAAAATCACATCTAGTTGCTTGCATACAGTTCATGGACAGGAAAAGGGGATAAATATATCAGAGGGGGAAATCGCAACAATAATGAGGCATAAATCAGTGAGCTTTTTGGCAGCTTCCAAAATTCGAGGGTGGGAAGGGTTAAAAGTTGCTCTGAGAGTAATAGGGACCAATCTATTTGCAAAATCCATAATTTCCCTTCTAGCACCCTGTCACAGAAAAATGTTACTTTTTTACTTCATACTTAATCATTCAACTACATATGATTTACATTGGGTTAAATCGCCAAAGCTCCCTTGGGCACACATGGAACTATGTAAAGCGAAAGACCTATCCCCACATACAACTTATCCTTTGCTCAGCTAAGTAGAGAAGGACTGATGGCCTAATACTCCCTATGTGAGAAGGCAGGCACGAAAAACGGGAGAAGGTGGGTTAGAATATGGTGGAAAATAAGCTGCTGTAAGAAAATGGACAAAATAATTTTCTCCCTCTTCCAAACATCATAGAGAAAAGGTGGATCAGAGAAAGAGTTGTGACTGAGTCACAAACCAATCCATTGTCTGCTCCTGGGGCAGCACAATTACGCTCAACTCTTTACTCAAGGCAGACTGTAAAGTTACAACCTATCATTGTCATGAAGCAGTAAGATAGTAGTATGCAAACCTAATATGCCCTACCCTAAATTTTGAAAATATCTGTTCTGAATATAAATCTAAAATAGCTACTCTTTGTAGAGTTAGATCCTGACATATTCTGTTTTTAAGTTCCTTTTTTTCCCAAAGGGCTGAGAATGTCTATATGGTTTGCGCTTACATAAAGGCAGGGTGAATTCTCCCAATGTTTTTCATTATTATTATAATTATTTATTTATTTTTCAAAGAAAGCATGTGGAAAATCTCTGAAATATACAATCATTCAGGTAGCAGACTGCAAGCTCTGAATCATGGTTTCACCTCAGGACAGGCGACATAAAAGCATATTTTGTGAACAACTACTTGGCTACTGAGGCTGAGAGCAATATTGAAAGGACGATATGAGATCAGTCACCTTTCCTAATTTTCTAATATCAAACCAAAAGCAGTGTTTGAATATGCTGGACTGAGATTAAGAATATGACATATAACAAAGTATAAACATTTGACCAACACTTGTATTTTCAAGTGCCAAACAGATAATTGTACAATAATTAACAAGGGGTTGAAAGAAAATGTTCAACAGTATTTATTTATTTTGTGTGGCATCCATTTTCTGGTTATATCCTGTTTTGAGAGGCTCTCCCGCTGTCCCAACTGTTAACAAAAGTACCTGACTAATTCATGCTAAATACTTTGAAAGCCCATTGTAGATTACTGAATTCTGTGAATTAGAGAACACGGAGAGACACACACATACAAAATCTAGAATACTGTATCAGAAAATATACTACAGTAATTCGATTTTCTTTGGTAGGTATATTTTCTTCACTGTTTTTCCCAACTGTATGACCACACTTACTTGCCTACCTCACAAGGATGTTTTGAGGATTAATTAATGAATATTTGTACAATAGTTTGAAAATATAAAGATCTGTAAAAGTGCTATGTATTATTATTATTTACTATTTTTTTTATTAATATTGTAATTTGAGGTTCTTCTCTCAGTGAAGGCAGACTATTTCGCAGAAGATGACTAGTTAATTAAGGGCTATCAGAACACAAGACAACTTTTCCTCTGGGAAAGTATTGAAAGTCAGTTTTTCTCAAACGTAAAAGGTAAATTCTATAATATTTTTCTAGAGAGGGACCCAGATCAAAGACCAGTTTGAATCAGTGTCCAAACTTGACAGTTGGTTCTATATTGGGCCTGACCAAAACCCCTCATTCGAACATTCCCAAAACTGGGAACAGTTGGACCCTAAGCTTAGCGCTACTGATGCTACGTGCAGCCCCTCCCTTCCTGAACTGAGTACAGCTTGACCAGACCTTAAGTTTCAGCTCTGTAGTTTAAACCTTATGTGTCCAGTCCTCGTGTTTTTGCATTTTTCTTTTATGTCTTTCCCAGTTCATAGCAGGATGCAAAGGGGATAACTGCTCATTCTTGTCTCCAATTTGTCCACATGTCTCAATAATGGGCTTTGTCTTTTAGTTCCCCAAGTCACAACTCTCTTACTCATCAACTGGTTTTAAATCTAAGGGGTGCTTATACTGCAGTCCCAAAGTGTGATTGCCACTTGAGCTGACATACCCAAATTAGCTTTAATCTTGCTAGATAGAAGTCCTGGAACAGTGAAGCCACAGCGGTGCAAGACGCAGCTAGCCCCAGGAGTAATGACACAAGGTTCTGGATGGATTTGTACAGGCCCCCTTGAAGCTCATATTGCAGGAGCTTCACTCTTCTGGGACCTGAGATAGCTAGATTAAAGTTAGTCTGGGTACGCCTCCAGTCTTGAGGTACAATCATGCCCTGTGATTGCAGTACAGACATAGCCTAATAAGGCCAACCATATTTGAGCAACAAATACTTTTCTCCCACCCTCTGGAGATATTGTTAGCTCAATTCATGCATTACAGAGGATATCTTGCTCTCCCCATGACTCAGAGAATTGTCCCGTTCAGGAATTTCTGCAGTTTCTCCCTAAAATAAAATTATAGCAAATTTCATGTAGATACAAAAAAATTATAACTCATATTGTCCATTAATAATTGTCTGTTTCTGAGGTTCTTTTGTATCAGATGTATGTTATAAAATGCACTGAATTTCATCTTTTGTCTTCCTATTTCTCTTCAGTTATTAATTGTACACCTACATATATTAGTATTTTGACAGTTTTATTCCCTTTTTATTCCTCATATATATGAAACATAAACCAGAAAAAAACTTGTCAAAATAATTTTCTCCTTCCCCTTTTCCAAGTAAGCTTTGCTATTGACTATTCTTTATGGACTAAATTATCCAAAATGAGCACCCGAATTGCACATGCAAAATTTGCAATTTTACCTCAGTGCCAAGTACCATACCACAAGTCACATCAGGGCTGACACACTCATTGACCCCCAACACACTGCTGTCATAATCTGCATCTAAAAAGTGCCATATAATATATGATATGCAAATTGGTAACATGCTGGTCCTGAAAATCATTGTGTGTGATGTATGTATGGAGTATGTACAAAGAATAATAATTGTGTGCTGGAAACATGTTCTTCAGTTGTGTTTGTCAGGCAGTGCATACAGCCCAGTTTTCCCTAAAGGAATGTGTATTTACTTGTCTGACAACTTATAGGGTAAACAAAGCCATCAAGCTAGCCAGTGGGGGACATGACTTTTAACAATCAGAATGAGGGGGTGGAGGCTGCCTCCCCCCCTCCCGCCCCAGAGTCTTCCTGCCTCTTATAGACTCATAGACTCATAGACTTTAAGGTCAGAAGGGACCATTATGATCATCTGGTCTGACCCCCTGCATGCTGCAGGCCATAAAACCGTCCCTACCCCTTCCCTGGACTCTGCTGTTGAAGTCCCCAATCCTGTTTTAGGTGACTTCAATCGGCAGAAACCCTCCTGCTAGAGATCCCTGCCCTATGCTGCGGAGGAAGGCAAAAAACCTCCAGAGGCTCAGCCAATCTGCCCTGGAGGAAAATTCCTTCCCGACCCCAAATATGGCGATCAGTAAGACCCCGAGCATATAGGCAAGAGTCTCCAGCCTGACCCCTGTCAGCCATTATACAATTTACCTACCATTTCTTGGTTTTCCTTGACTACTATGTTTTACCATTAAACCATTCCCTCCATAAATTTATCTAACTTAATCTTAAAACCAGACAGGTCCGTCGCCCCCACCGTTTCCCTCGGAAGGCCGTTCCAATATTTCACCCCTCTGACGGTCAGAAACCTTCGTCTAATTTCAAGCCTGAACCTCCCCACGGCCAGTTTATATCCATTCGTTCTCGTATCCACATTAGTACTAAGCTGGAATAATTCTTCTCCCTCCCTCGTATTAATCCCTCTAATATATTTAAAGATAGCAATCATATCCCCCCTCAGCCTTCGCTTTGTCAGACTAAACAACCCAAGCTCCTCTAGTCTCTTTTCATACGACAGGTTTTCCATTCCTCTGATCATCCTAGTGGCCCTTCTCTGCACCCGTTCCAGTTTGAGTTCATCTTTTTTAAACATGGGAGACCAGAACTGCACACAGTACTCCAAATGAGGTCTCACCAGCGCCTTGTACAACGGAAGCAGGACCTCCTTATCCCTACTAGATATACCTCGCCTAATGCATCCCAAGACAGCATTGGCTTTCTTCACCGCCACGTCGCATTGTCGACTCATAGTCATCCTGCGGTCTACTAGGACCCCTAGGTCCTTCTCCTCTTCCGTTACTTCTAACCAATGCGTCCCCATCTTGTAACTAAAATTTTTATTAGTCATCCCCAAATGCATCACCTTACACTTTTTACTATTAAATTTCATCCTATTCCTGATACTCCAGTTCACAAGCTCGTTCAAGTCTCCCTGCAGGATATCCCTATCCTCCTCCGAATTTACAACGCCTCCCACCTTCGTATCATCCGCAAACTTTATCAGCCCACTCCTGCAATCGGTTCCGAGGTCAGTTATAAATAGATTAAATAAAATGGGTCCCAAAACCGAACCTTGAGGCACTCCACTAGTAACCTCCCTCCAACCCGACAGTTCACCCTTTAATACGACCCGCTGCATTCTCCCCATTAACCAATTCCTTATCCACCTCTGGATTTTCATATCGATCCCCATGTTTTTCAGTTTAACCAATAATTCCTCATGGGGTACAGTATCAAACGCTTTACTGAAATCCAGGTATATTAGGTCCACCGCATTTCCCTTATCTAATAAATCCGTTACTTTCTCAAAGAAGGAGATCAGATTCGTTTGGCACGATCTGCCCTTCGTAAAACCATGTTGTAATTTATCGCAATTGCCACTAACCTCCAGGTCCTCAACTAGTTTCTCTTTCAGAATTTTCTCTAATACCTTGCACACTACAGATGTTAAACTAACAGGCCTGTAGTTACCCGGATCACTTTTTTTCCCTTTCTTGAAAATAGGAACCACATTAGCTATTCTCCAGTCTAACGGGACCACCCCTGAGTTTACAGATTCATTAAATATTATCGCTAATGGGCCTGCTATTTCCCGCGCCAATTCCTTCAATATTCTCGGATGAAGATCGTCCGGTCCTCCCGACTTAGCCCCATTAAGGCATTCAAGTTTTGTTTCTACCTCGGATACGGTAATCCCCCATCCTGAATGCCCCTCTGTAGTGGTGCTAGTATCCCTAATACCTTCATTGGCCTCATTAAACACCGATGCAAAATATTCATTGAGATATTGCGCCATGCCTAGATTGTCTTTAATCTCCTCTCCGGCAATAGTCTTCAGTGGTCCCACTTCTTCTTTCTTTGCTTTCTTCCTATTTATATGGCTGTAAAACCTCTTAGGCCTTGGCTACACTTACCAGCTAGTTCGACGGCTGGAAATCGAAGTTCTGGGTTCGACTTATCGCGTCTAGTCTGGACGCGATAAGTCGAACCCGGAAGTGCTTGCCGTCGACTGCGGTACTCCAGCTCGGCGAGAGGAGTACCGCGGAGTCGACGGGGGAGCCTGCCTGCCGCGTGTGGACCAAGGTAAGTTCGAACTAAGGTACTTCGACTTCAGCTACGTTATTCACGTAGCTGAAGTTGCGTACCTTAGTTCGAATTGGGGGGGGTAGTGTAGACCAAGCCTTACTATTGCTTTTAATTCCCCTCGCTAGGTCCAACTCTACACGGCCTTTGGCCTTTCTCACTCTATCTCTACATTCTCTGACTTCGCTAAGGTAAGTTTCTTTACTAATCCCTCCCCTCTTCCACTCTTTGTACGCTTTCTGTTTTTTCCTAATCGCCCCTTTGAGTCGGTCGCTCATCCAGCTCGGTCTAAATCTCCTGCTTTGTAATCTTTTTCCCTTTTTTGGAATGCAGGCCTCCGACAGCTCATGCATCTTTAACTTGAAGTAATCCCAGGCTTCTTCTGCCTTTAGATCCATTAATACGTTTGCCCAATCCACTTCCCTTACCAGTCCCCTTAATTTGTTAAAATTGGCCTTTTTAAAATTATAAACCCTAGTCTTTGACTTAATTCTGTTACTCCTCCCATGTATTTTAAACCGAATTAGCTCATGATCACTGGAGCCCAAATTGTCCCCCACTACCACTTCCTCAACGAGGTCCTCACTACTTACCAGAATCAAATCTAAAATGGCCTCCCCCCTCGTCGGTTCAGCTACCACTTGATGAAGGAATTGATCAGCAAGCACATCTAGGAACATCTGAGCCCTATTATTACTACTAGCGTTTGTGCCCCAATCTATATCTGGGAAGTTAAAGTCCCCCATAATTACACAGTTTCTATTAGTAATTACTTCTCTAAACACATTAAATAGTTCCTTATCCATATCCTGGGTCGATCCCGGCGGTCTATAGCACACTCCGAGCACTATCCCCGGAGAGGCTCTAGTAGTCCTATTACCCAGTGTGAGTATTGCCCAGACGGACTCTGTGTTATCTAATCCATCAACTATTATTTCTTTACAGCTTATTTCACTATTGACATACAATGCCACCCCCCCACCTTTACCTTTGTTCCGGTCTTTCCTAAACAGCGCATACCCCTCCATACCTGTGTTCCAGTCGTGACTGCCATTCCACCACGTTTCTGTTATTCCTACGATATCTGGTTTCAGCTCTTGGACCAAGAGCTCCAATTCCTCCATTTTATTACCTAGGCTTCTGGCATTGGTGTATAAACACCCTAATGTATGTCGTTTAGCCTGTCTCCCATTCGTAGCACTATAAGTTGCGGGCCTCCTTGTGTCCGTCCCCCCTGTCCTTCCTATGTCCAATCTCATCTCCCCGGCTATGAACTTTGACGGCAAAGAGACATTCAAGTCATCCATCACCTAGGGGACAAAGGGAAGCAGCACCATTTGAATTTGTGGATCCTCTTGACCTCAGAAAAAAGAGTAGCTGAAAACTGACTGTAGATGAGAAACCTGTTTAGAGAAAGATTGTAACTTGCTGAAATTAATTTTTAATCACTAGAAAGCATGTTTTGTTTTGTTTGACTTGTAACTATCCCTGCCTCTTTCATTCTTACCTATTATCACTTAATTCTCTGTTCTTTGTTAATAAACTTATTCTTGTTTTATTATGAAACCATCTCAGTGCTGTGTATTAAACTGGAGAATGAGTCTTCAGCTAATCTAAAAGGCAGATGAATATACTGTGTTTTTGGAGGCAGCAAACTTAACTGTTTTGAGGGTCCTGTGAGGGAGACTGGATGCTGAAGGGAGACATCTTTGGGAAATTTGGGAATTGGGGTTCAGTAGTTGTTACCTACAAGGCAAGGTTTGGACTAGCAGAATCCCGTGTAGAGTTTGCTGGCACGGCAAGCAAGCTGGTGTTTCAGGGAGCTGACACATAGCTTAGCAGCAGCAAAGCTCTCACTTGCTGATGTCGAGAGCGGTAACACAGTGACTCACAGTTCACTGGTTTTCCAACAGAAACAGCACAGAGCTCCCAATCAGCTCCTAGGCATGTGACTTAATGAACTGTTTTTTGGTTTCCTCTTAACTTCTAAGGCAAATATTGTTATTTTTTATTTGGTTGCGATATGCACTTGTTATGTATTCTTAGCTTCTGGGTGTATCTTTATAATTATTGCAATACAAATTATAGTAATTAAGTGATATCTTTGCCACATAATTAAGAGCAACTATGTGAAGCAAATTGGTGACCTTGCCTCATAATTTAGGTCTCATGCATACCCCTGTATTAAGGATCCTGCTCATTATTCACTGTTTATCTGTCTTTCATTTATTCCTAGAACTGTTCTAATATATAATTTTAGCTTTTAATTTTCTGGGTCATATTTCAGCACTGCCTTTACATTCCAAGATATTAAAATAGAGTCATTAGACATTTTTATATAATGAAGTATTACATTTTTATTTGTTATATTTATCTTAATCTATAATCTCATCTGATTAAAGGGATCAGACCAGTTTTCTTTTAATGGTAAGATAAAACTTGTCCCTGCCACTTCTATTTATGTAATGAAACACACTTTAACTATATATTTTCTCCATCTAATCATTCATATTTAATGTCTAAATGGTTGTCTTTTTGACAATCTAATTTCCTTCTATTGAATAATGCCAACCCACCTCCTTGTCTAGTATGTTTTCTTTTCCTAAAGACTTTAATTATTTATCTGCATTGATTGAATGGCCTTAGCCATTGTTTAAAAGATTTAAGTCTTTTGTATGTGCTTAGATACTACAATGATGGAGAACTACGTAGACAGATAAATATAATCGGACTGTAGCCTTCCCCAGATTAATTGTTCTCTTGTTATCATATTCTAAATAGTCCTTTTCTTTTTTTTGTATCTGCTTTTCTCCTTTTCTGTACCAAACTCTTGATATTAGAAATGGAAATTAGCTTTGCATGTTAAAAAAAAAGTGTTCTTATCCTCTCATTGTCTTAGTTTAGAAAGAGTGTATTATATTTCACATTTTTTATCTGAGTCTGATGCAGCAGTGCTTTTGCAAAGGATAGTTGTGTTTGTTTACATTAACACCATTCAGTATGCAAAAAAACCTTATTTTTTTAATTGTTTGTTAGCATGTTCAAAATGTATCACATATTACCTAAAGAGTTAAACAAAAGATTAAAATAAAATATACATCAGAGCGAAATGAAAAAAAATGCTTTCTCTATGTCCCAATAGTCCTTTCCTGCTGGAAATGAGTTATTTTGATACATATATCCTTGATATCCTTCAAGGTTTCACAGACTTTACAAGCCTCTCACTGCAGGGAAGTTAATTTTACTGCAGTTTCCACTGTAGATCATGTTAAGTAAGTACTTAGTATAAAGTAGTGTGGTGAATGGTACTGGGAAGATTCTTTTTTATGGATTTGAAGGATGGTCATTGGGAGTGCCAGTCTGAGGATTAAGAAAGGTTCTGTCAAAGGAAAGGTGAGGAAGGTTGTGATTCTTGTCTATAGCGCTGTACCTGTGATATACTAGAGGAATACAAATGGGGAGTCAGAACAAATTAAAAATTAGCCTGTGGACTTCCTGGGACCTAGAAAGTTGTGTGTGGGGGGGGGAGGTTTGTGGGCTTTGCAAGTTTGTGCTATGTATTGAATGCATCAGAAACAGGAAGCCTGCTAAACAACCAGTGGGGTTACTGGATGATTGAGATGCTAAAAGAGCACTCAAGGACAATAAGGCCATTGCAGAGAAACTAAATGAATTCTTTGCATTGGTCTTCATGGCTGAGTATGTCAGGGAGTTTCCCAAACCTGAGCTATTCTTTTTATGTGACAAATCTGAGGAACTGTCCCAGACTGAGGTGTCATTGGAGGAGGTTTTGGAACAAAATTGATAAACAAAATAGAAAAAAGTCACCAGGACCAGATGGTATTCACTCAAGAGTTGTGAAGGAACTCAAATGTGAAATTGCAGAACTACTAACTGTAGTCTGTAACCTATCATTTAAATCAGCTTCTGTATCAAATGACTGGAGGATAGCTAATGTGATGCCATTTTTTTAAAAGGGCTCCAGAGATGATCCCAGTAATTACTGGCTAGTAAGCCTGACTTCAGTACTGGGCAAACTGGTTGAAACTATAATAAAGAACAAAATTGTCAGACACATAGATGAACGTAATTTGTTGGGGAAGAGTCAACATGGTTTTTGTAAAGCGAAATCAGGCCTCACCAATCTACTAGAATTCTTTCAGGGGGTCAACTAGCATATGGACAAGGGGGATCCAGTGGATATTGTATACATAGATTTTCAGAAAGCCTTTGACAAGGTCGCTCACCAAAGACTCTTAAGCAAAATAAGCTGTCATGGGATAAGAAGGAAGGTGCTCTCATGGATTGGTAACTAGTTAAAAGATAGGAAACAAAGGGTAGGAATAAATGGTCAGTTTTTAGAATGGAGAGAGGTAAATAATGGTGTCTCCCAAGAGTCTCTACTGGAACCAGTGCTGTTCAGCATATTCATAAATGATCTGGAAAAAGGGGTAAACAGTGAGGTGGCAAAATTTGCAGATGATACAAAACTACTCAAGATAGTTAAGTCCCAGGCAGACTGCGAAGAGCTACACAAGGATCTGACAAAACTGGGTGACGCGGCAACAAAATGGCAGATGAAATTCAATGTTGATAAATGCAAAGTAATGCACATTGGAAAACATAATCCCAACTATACATATAAAATGATGGGGTCTAAATTAGCTGTTACCACTCAAAAAAGCGACCTTGGAGTCATTGTGGATAGTTCTCTGAAAATATCCACTCAATGTGCAGTGGCAGTCAAAAAAGCGAACAGAATGTTGGAAACCATTAAGAAAGGGATAGATGATAAGACAGAAAGTATCATAATGCCTCTATATAAATCCATGGTACACCCATATTTTGAATACTGCGTGCAGATGTGATCACCCCATCTCAAAAAAGATATATTGGAATTGGAAAAGGTTCAGAAAAGTATGAGCTCAGTCTAACGAGATACAAAACCATTTTGTCATTACAAAACTTAAACTTAATTTCCTCAATACTAATTTCTCCCTACTGTAACTCACACCTTCCTGTCAACTGTATGTAATGGGCCACTCTCCTACCACTTCAAAAGTTATTTTTCCTCACTTGATATCCTGCTGTTAATTGATTTATTTTGTTAGATTGACCTCACACTTGGTAAAGCAACCCCCATCCTTTCATGTATTTATACCTGATCCTGTATTTTTTCACTTCATGCATCTGATGAAGTGGGTTCTAGCCCACGAAAGTTTATGCCCAAATAAATTTGTTAGACTCTAAGGTGCCACAAGGACTCCTCGTTGTCTGTGTTACAGTGTTTAGGCACAACAGAACAGAATTAAGGTTTCATACTCATCTCTAACTTGTGTCAGTGGTCCTCCACTCTAAGCATTGCATTTATGTGCTTTTTTTGCACTTCCTATATACTAAAGTATACTTTTTACTTCATTTTATGTTTATAAAGCATTCTAGGAGCCTTTGGGATAAAATGTGCTATGTAAATGTAAGTTATTATTAATTATTACTATTCTAAAATGAGAAAACCTCTCTGCCTATTGGTAATAAATAGAAAAGAGGGTAAAAGTGGAAAACTGCATGATGTATGGGAGGATAGTTAATTCATAATTCATATTAAAAGTGCCAGACTTTGCAATTTTCCTATTTCCTGTTCCCGAGATTCAGCTTCCATGTATTTCATGATTATAACTAGCAATGGTTTTATTTTCTTTGGCTCATAAAAAGCATGGCATAAGATTTCTTTCAGGTCATTTATTCTGAGTTCTAACCACCTAAAATAGACTCTGGCAGGTAGTTCTTAGGTAAGATGAGGTAAACAGTGAGGTGGCAGAGTTTGCAGATAATACAAAATTACTGCTAAGAGTTACAAAGGAACATCACAAAACTGGGTGATTGGGCAAGAAAATGACAGAAGAAATTCAATGTTGATAAATGCAAAGTAATGCACACTGGAAAACATAATCCCAAATAATGGGGTATACCACTAAAGAAAGAGATCTTGGAGTCAGTGTGGATAGTTCCGTGAAAACATCTGCTCAATTTGCAATGGCAACAAAATAAGCTAACAGAATGTTAGGAACTATTGGGAAAGGGATAGATAATAAGATAGAAAATATCATCATGCACTTTATAAATACATGGTATCCACACCTTGAATACTAGCTCTGGTCACCCCCTCAAAAAAGATAGATTAGAATTTGAAAATATACAGAGGGCAACAAAACTGATTGGGGTGTGGAACAGCTTCCACGTGAAGAGAGATTAAAAAGTCTGGGGCTGTTCAGCTTGAAAAAAAGATTACTGAGGGTGGATATGATGCAGCTCAATAAAATCATGAATGGTGGAGAAAGTGAATAGGAAAGTATTTATCTTTTCACCTCACACATGAACCGGGGTCACTCAATCAAATTAATAGGCAGCAGGTTTAAAACAAACATAAACTAGTATTTCTTGGCGCAACAGACAGTCAACTTGTGGAACTTGTTGCTGGGGATGTTATGAAGGCCAAAAGTATTACTGGATTAATAAATAAATAAATAAATGCATAGAGGATAGGTCCATCAATGGCTGTTAGTCAAGATCAGGGGTTCTCAAACTGGGGGTCGGGACCCCTCAGGGGGTCATGAGGTTATTATGGTGGGGGGTTGCCAGCTGTCAGCCTCCACCCCAAATCCCGCTTTGCCTCTAGCATTTATAATGGTGGTAAATATATTAAAATGTGTTTTTCATTTATAAGGGGGGTCACATTCAGAGGCTTGCTATGTGAAAGGGGTCACAAGTACAAAAGTTTGAGAATCACTGGTCAAGATGGTCAGGAACGTAACTCCATATTCTGGGATTCATAAACCTCTGACTATCAGAAGCTGGGACTGGATGGTAGGGAATGGATCACTCAATAAATTGCCCTGTTCTGTCCACTTCCTCTGAAACATCTGACACCGGCCATAGTTGGAAGACAGAATACTTGGCTAGCTGGACTGTTAGTCTGACCCAGTATGGCCATTCTTATGTTCTTAAGGTATCCAAACAAATGTTATGTTGCTTTTCCTACATCTTCCAGAACATTTGAGATTTTTCTGCATCAGTTATGCTAATGAAGTGACTGCTCTTTGATATTTCTGGGAATAACAACATTGAAAAAGACAAGGAAAATTGAGCACTTTTGAATTACCTAACATAAGCTTGGAAGAGGAAGGAATAATGAGTGATCCCATACTTAATCCAGAAGGGAAAGAAAGGTCTATCTATTACCTAAAACCAAATTTTATTTTAGAATTATGCCTTTATAATGACATGATCTGTTCCTTGTATTTTTCTCCAAAATTTAAAATCCAGTAGAAAATCTCTTTTTCGTGTTGATCTCTATAACTGTAATGTATGAAAAATACAGTCTATTTTGTAATTGTTCAAGCAAGGGTTGTGCAAAATATTCACAGTAAACACCCAGAGTGTGAAAAATATCTATGCCTCTGGATTTCAGAAAGTTTGTCAAAGTTAATTCAACTTTTGGCTGGAGTCTTCAGTTGGTGAATTTATGGTTTTGCAGAGAAATTGTAAAATTTGTACAATCACATGCGATTGATACAGAGCCAGGAAACATGGCAGCCTAGAAAAATTTTCAGTTGATGAATTTTGATTTTGTCCCAAAGCAGAATTTGGGGTAGAACATGCAAATTCACCTGGATCAAAAGTTTGTACAGTATTAGCATGAATCCCTGCAAAGTAAAACCATTGTGTTTTGCAGCTTTTTTCTTTGGAGCCTCACACTAAATTAACAGTAGCTAGTTTTCCAATTTTGGGGGCCTGATTTTTTTCTCCCATGGAAGACAATGGGAGTTTTACTATTGACTTCAGTCAAAGCAAGATTAGGACCATAAACTTTCTCTTTCCTCATTCTCTCTCGATAAGGCTTCTGTTTCAGATGCTGCAAGTTTGGCACAATTAGGATCTCCAGAAATATAATGTGCTATCCATTTTGGATGGGGTGACAAAATGCCACTCTTAAAATGAAGCTATTTTCATGTTCCATTTCAACGATTGCCTTTCAATAATTTACAAATAATTAATAATAAATTTATAACACATGCTAATAGTAACCTAAAAATTATTTATAAGTACATAGTAAATGTTTTATAATGCTTTTGTGTTGCATATTATAAATGATAAATAGCTGGCTATAGATACTGTATGAAATATTACTAATGCATAGTGGTTATTCCTATGCTATAATGCTTTGAAAAAACATTATTAAAACAGTCAATGGTTAAAGATTGTAAATATGTTCTATGATGAGCCATTTATAATAAAATGTGTAACCTTTGGAATAAACACTATTGGTTGATGCTGTAGTAAAACAGTTATGTGCCATAAATACACTGAGTTATTTAAAACCTTTTTATTACTAATCGTAGTTAATTTTATGTTACTTACATGTATTAAGTCTTTTAAAATCATTATTCTTTATTATTACTATTATTCTACAGGACTCACAAGTGTGTTAGGCACTTCACAATAAATCAATATAGATGATATAGATATAGTGAAGTGCCTAACACACTTATGGGCCCTGTAAAATAATAATAATACATTATATATATGTTAAATCCTGTCCTGAAGTGCTTACAATCTGAGGGGCAGGTCCTGAAAACAGTTTTGCACATGCTTATTAATACTCATCTAAGCAGTCTCAGCAAAGTCAACAATGTTAGGAACATGGATAGGCATGTTTGCATGATTGGGACATAAGGACCTGATCCAGACTCCACTGAAGTCAATGGAAAGACTCATGTTGACTAAAATGGGCTTTGAATAAAGCCATAAATAATTTGTATGTAATCCTTACCAAAGTTTTTAGATGACACCTTCATTTCATAAGTGATAGGCATCCACAAATTCCATTGATCCCAAAGGCAGTTGTAAGTTGTAAGTTCTCAACAATTGTACGGCTGATGTTTCACATGCACAGTGATTGAAAAATTACAAATCAAATAGTGTGAATGAAAAATGGGGGTCACAAACTGGTTTGTTTAATTGGGTCTGACTGATTCATTCCTTTCTGTAAAATGTTTATAGGTAGAAATTAACTTTTTATAAATAAATATAAGGTCACAAAGTGAAGCATTATTTATGAAGTTATGCCATTCAGACAAAGATTCAGAAAAAGATTTATTTTTGTCAAGCTGTTCTCTCCCCTTTTCTTTAGCACATACTGTCAAACTATATATTAGTACAAAAAGTACTAGCTGTCATTGACTTTTTTTAATCTACTACATTTAAGTTTGTACTTTTTTCTGCAAAAAAAGTAACATCACAATTATTAATGTAAGCAATTTAAATGGAAACACTAGTGAATTCATTAAGAATGCTTGCCAGGTGCTGCCAACCCCAGGTGTGAGGCCAATGGTTAGTGAGATATAAATAACTCTTAATGGCAAATTGCAGGCTAACAAAATTTCAGTCTTATGCAAAGCTAAACTAGTATCCTCTGATTTGGTTCATTACTTTACTAGCTACTAGTGTGCAGGCCAAATAAAAGGAATAAATAACCCTCTTTGTATCATATAAATCAGTTTAATGATTGTCTCACTATTAAAAGATTGTTTCAAAGATACCAGTGCAAAACTGAAAATTAAATGCCGTGCAGCACAGTAGCATCTTCCTATTCCTTTTTAATTAATTCTCAGTATAGCTAAACTATGTGCAAGTATATGCTTTTTCTGCAGTTAAAATGCTTATGTCCTCTGAACCCACTATGTTCCCATTGATTTCAAGTGACATCTGTTGGTGCACACAGAAGTGGCTCCAATCCAGCTGACTTCAAAAAAAATCAGCTGTAATGAGACTGGCAATTCTGAACTGCCCCAGCTCAAACCTCATGCTCTGCTACGTTCACGCCCTCTTCTGTTTTGAGCGAAAAGTATAGATAAGAGCATAGTGACAATCAAGAGAATAGCATTCATCCTGAGTGGATAACACTCAGTAGGTTTCGTGAAACAATTTTAAAAGTTGCCTTTTATGAGTCTATTTTTCTTTTAAGCAATATGTGCTTTTTATATGCCATAAAAACTGTATTCATGTGTGAAATGAGAGAAAAATGTTTCCTATTATTATCATTTGCATTCTTGAAGATTGAGGGATCAGTTGTGACTGGATGGGCACAGGCTCGCCTTGGGGAAGATGCAGAGGTTTATCATCCCAAGGTAGACTTCTGAGAGGGATTGATTTTTAGGGGAAAAAATGTAAAAATGTGTAAATCATGTTACTGTAGGGCATAAGACCTTGCTTAATAATAAAGCCTCCATAGTGCACAGAAATATAAATGACAGTCAGTAAGGAGACCAGCACTCCTGGCTCCCAGCTCTGCACATTCCTGTAGGGTACAGGATATTTAGATGGGGAGTCTCTCTCTCCTCTTGGCAAAATAGGCAGCCCAGTATGGCTAAAATTTGGAACATCCAGCAAAATTCAGTACACATGAGAGCTCGTTATTATGTGATAGAAACCTATCACAATCCTGCCTGAGCAGCATCTACCTCCTAACAGTAATGTGCCACTTGAGATTCAATTTCTGCACAGAGGGTTGCTGGCCACATTTGATTGCAAGTTGTGATGAATTGCTGCCTTGGTGCCATGCAACTGAAGGGAGAATATGGCCCTGGCCTTTAACCTATATTCTAAATTCAATGAAAGTCATAGATCTTCTTTAGAGCCTTTAAAATGTTAGAGTGTTGGAGGAGGAGGGCTTTAAAATATTGGCCTGGCATTCTCCTAATTATAAATGTTTGTTAGATTATTTGCTTTTAAAGTTTTCACTGCTTTATCCTTCTGTGTGTCTGACAGAAGCATATGTTTGATTAATGTGGCTAGTGGAATTTATTCTATAGACTTCTAGGTGGAATATACTTCAGATCCATTTTAAGCAATATGGATGTTGTAAGAAACCTAAAATAAGATTTACCAAGAATAAAAGGTAATGAGTCAGACGTACTCAAACTTAGTATCAGCAGTAATGTGGGAAAGGAACAAACTGACAATTCAGCATGTTATGCTCTTTGCACAAATTTTAATTAATAAAACTGCACTGTCCATCTTTATGCTTTCTTGTTTGCATATTTTACATAGCTCATAGTTATTGCTTTTGGTGCTGCAGGGATAGTACCATGATCCCAGGTCTTCATTTAAGAGTTCCTATTTCTGAAGAGCTGTAATGACCACATGCTCTACTAATTTTTAGTAATACTAGTTTTAATGATACTATATTCTGTTTTGTGCAAGTTTTGTTATTTACCATTTTAAATTATTTACAGCCTTGTGATAATTTTAAGTCTATCTGGAGATAAGAATACATCTGTATTATTAGAAAAAAAAAGATTGTTAGTTTAAGAATGTAGTTCTTGTGTTATTAGTGCGCACTGTCTAGATTAAAAGGTATGCTTCCTATCAGCTAGAAATGACCGGAGCAGTAGGAGATAGTAAAGGGCAAAGGAATGAAAAGTTAAGGCTTCTGAAGTCTGAATTACAATTAGGAATCATACAGGTCTCCTTCATAAAACTGCCTGTGCTGATCTCAACTCTAACTTGGGACCAAAGGAAATGGAAACTGTTTTCCATGTGGAGTAAAGGACAGAGGTTTGTTTTCATCAGTATTGTCTGGTTCCTAGCATGTTCAATATCTGCTTCAGCCTAGCCAACTCTGAACTAATAGTATCTCCTATATGGCTGCTTTAGCAATCATTATCCCCTTTCATGAGTTAGTGCAGTGGCCCCTAAACTGTGGGGTGCACCCTCCTAGAGAGGAACCTGTGGGAGACGTGCCAGCCCCCATGGAGAGTGGGGAGGGAGCACCACCCAGCCCTGCTCTTCCCCCAGTTCTGCTCCAGTCCTGCCCCTAGTCTCAGCACCCAGCCACAGCTGCAGACCCAGCTATGTTCCCATCCCACGGCTCCCACTCTTTGCTGCTGACCCCCATCCCCTGCTCCAAGCCCTTGGCTGCGGTTCCGCACATGGATACAACTCCACTCCCCAACCAAGGGGCACAGACACATTCCATTTGTGGTAAGGAAGGTCACAAGAGGAAAAGTTTGGGTGCCACTGAGTTAGTAGATGGAAAAAAATAATTTGTATTTGCAGACCCTTTACCTCAAGGCCACCTTCATCTTTATTCTCAGACTAAATCTCCATTTCAACCTTGGCATCTTAGCTTGGTAATGAGTAAATTTATAGATGTCCTCTTTAAAACTGAGAATCCATTTCCCCTGCTTTTTCCTGATCCTGAAAGTAGTCTTTTGGTGGCTATTGCCTTGCTCCAGAAGAGTTATTGAATTCTAAATCCTCATCCCTAACCTTTCTTCCATAATCTTTTATATGGGTAAAGTGATGCTCTTGTCTCACATACATTTCTCCCCTTATCTCCCCTTATCCAGTTTAACCTGTGTTTCATTATCAATGTTCTTCCTTCCAAAAAATCTGAATAAAGTACAAGAAGATCACTGAAGTTATCACACACTCCTCTAGAAGTAGACACTGGTGGGAATAGAATCAGCATTACAGGAGCAAATGGTAAAGTTAACTCACATGTCATAATATCACATTTCCAACACCCAACCACAATTTTCCTCCCAGACCAAACGCAGCCATATTATAAACTAGAATAAACACTATCTCGTATATTCTGAATCCACTGGATATGAAACATCATAGTACTGCTTTTGAAGGAGCTATTTGTAATCCCCATAAAGATATTTCAACATTCCATCTTCACCAGTTCCTGTAACACAGCCCATCCCAAAATTTAATAAACACATTATTCTATATGACCGGATGGTGCAGGGACAGCCCAGTCAATTTTGTTTATTGTCCTTTCTCACCTAGTGTTAGCATTAGTGCTCTGTATCACTATTCATGCAGAAATGTGAGCTTGCTTTGTCCTGTGGATGCCCTTGCTTCACTTAGTTCTAATACCGAGGTTAACTGTAATCAATGTATGTCTCTAATTGCAACACACTCAGGCAAGGGCACAACCGTAATTTTCCTAAGGAGGGTACCCAGAGCTCACCCTCCCCTGTCCTGCCCTGCACCCAGGCCCAAGCTCTCTTGGCTAAACTCACCCCCTGCACCGAACCACACACAGTCCCAACCCCAGCTGCCTCTGCGCCCAGGCTCCTGCTCTCCTCCCTGCACCCACCTCTACCCACATTAGGGTTACCATATCTAATAAATAAAAAAAGAGGACCCTCCACGGGCCCTGGCCTCGCCCATTTCCCCACCCCCAGCTCCACCCCAACCCCGCCCCTTCCCCGCCCTAACTCCGCCCCCTTCTCCCTCCCACTCCCAGCCACGGGGAAAGGGCTGCCCCAGCGCTACCGGCTTCAGGGTTTGCCAGGCAGCCCCCAGACCCTGCGCCCCCGGCGGGTGCTTCCCCAGCGCAGCTGGAGCCCGGGAGGGGAAGCGCCCAGCCGGGGGCGCAGGGTCTGGAGGCTGCCCAGCAAACCGTGAAGCCGGTAGCGCTCGGTCTTTGGGCAGCCCCTATGCCTCCAGACCCTGCGCCCCCAGCCGGGCACTTCCCCTCCCGGGCTCCGGCGGCGCAGGGTCCGGAGGCACGGGGGCTGCCCGAAGCCGGTAGCGCTCGGGCAGCCCAGCTCTTAAACAGAGCCGAAGAGTCGGGGAGGAGCAGAGCCGCCATTTTCCCGGACATGTTCGGCTTTTTGGCAATTCCCCCCGGACGGGGGTTTGACTGCCGAAAAGCCGGACATGTCC